>NW_028277058.1:31047954-31350984 GCF_059951505.1 Python bivittatus | reverse complement strand
GTGAAAGCCTTGAAACTATATGGCTGAAACTTTGCAGGATTAGTGAAAATGGTCTATATCCCTGTTGTTTTTATTCATTCTGCCAAAAGAAAAAAAGAAACTAGTAATACTTTCTTATAATAATTTATGGTTGCATCTTTAATCATATTGAATCTTGTTGCCTTTAAATCTCAAATTTGAATTGAATCTTGCCTTTAGATGTTAAATTTTGAATCTGAATCAGATTTCAGTTAATTTACCCATATCTTAGAAACACCAATTAAAAATGTGAAAGGTATTGTAAAACATCCTGAAAATTGGACAGAAAGACAGAAGTTTGTTTTACAAGAAAATTGGAGGACAGATTTTGCCACTATGTGTATGCATATAGCATTTAGGTATTTAATCCATTTATATATTCCTTTCTCATATATCAGCCAACCCTGAAATTATAAATGTTATATTTTTTCTATGGATGCTTATATTAATAGTTTCATTAACCATACTTAGACTTCTCTCTTGGTTCTAATCTAGAATTGGTTCTCACAAGGAATTGTTCACTTAAGAATTGCATGGAAACTTACTAGATATAATCAATAGCTGAAAAACATTGGCAGTAGGACATTTGCATCTCTCACCTGTTCAGAAATGAAAAACAGATGGCATGTATGTCATAAAGGAAGGGAGGAAATCCAGACTCACAGTTTATCCAACATGTTGGTGGCTTGCCCTCAAATTGTTTTAACAAAACCTGGCAGCACCCCAAATTGAGTTAATTTCGTCATTATCTTAATCATTCATACACAGAGCAAATATAATCATATGACTTCAGATTGATGAATACATATGTCTGCCATTCCTGTCTTTCTATATGATATGAATCGGAAGCCTAGATGGAGAACTAACAAGCTTATTCCACATTGAACAATCAGTACAAATAAAATAAATGTTTTAGTTATTTACTTACTTGCTTACTGGGGCTTATATGCTGCTGCAATCCAATATGTTGTTTTATTGAGTTTATTTATTTATTTGGTCCTTCTATTGTATTGTATGCTTTATTCTACTGTTATCCACCCAAAGTCAGTTAGGGTTGGGGATATCAGTACTGGATAATAAATAAACAAATCAATCATCACATTTTTAAGCAAATTAAGTAACATGAAGATATCAAAAAAATAACTACCTGGCTATTGTTTGTGCTATTATTCTTTACAGTCTATATTAAAAATAGACAAATGGCTCTCCAGATACCAATTTACTGCAATTCCTATGAATATTGAACAGAGTAGTAAATGGTGAGGATGAAGTCCAGCAACTCCTGGATGGCCACACAAGTTCCTTGCCTTTCTATGTAGTGTATTGTATAGTATACAGTTGGATTGCACAAGAGCCTAACCACTAAATGCTTGAACTTTAGACACAAAGGACTATAACTTTGTAAACAAAGGCACACTGAACTTTATAAACAAACAAGTACCTGTAGGACAATGGGTTCAGCTCAGCCTTTTCAAAACTGATACTGCCCATATGGACATGGATTGCAATTCTCAGAATTGTCAGTCAGATATACATTAGGAACATCATTATTTTCAATGTGGATGAAACACTAGAAGTGCTAATCTTTCATTTTGACTATTTTATCACATTTTATGTAAGATGGGATGGGATGAAGTTTTGAAAGTGTTAATTGAGGCAGAATACAGGGACCAATCTATTGACCATTGAGGCTGCAGTGAATTCAGAATGCTAGTTTAAAATATTAGCATTAGTTATATATTAGCTGAATGACTCATTCAAAATGTGAAAGTTTTCCCTTGGAGCTTTAAGGATATCAGGACAACTCCTTTCATCATAACCTTGTTCCCTCTCTCTTCATTTCCTGAAACATGTACTGTAGGTACAGAAAATGTTTGCCTATCTTCTGGAATTCCTCTTTTAAGAAGTATGTTTTGCTTTCTTAGTATACTTTTCTAGAGTCAATTGATTAGTGAATTATTTAGATTATAATGTTGTTAAATTAGGAAAGTACTAATTAATTCAATGGCTGCTTTAATTTAAAAAGCATGCATGGCAGCTGTCATGTTAGAAGAGGCATTCTTTTTTCTGTATAATAAAGAAAATAGACCCTAAGTTACTCATGATTTACCTCCATTGAAACTCTTAAACTAAGTTTAAAAGCATTTGTCTAACTCAGTACATTCAGTACTAACCTGCAGTGATATCCAACTCTACTTAGAGAAATCAGGAACTGTACTTGAGATGTGTTGTATGCAAAAATGGATAGTGATGATTCTCAAAGTGCAATTCTCTATTTTTCCTGGTTTAGATGATTAAATACTCTTGGCATATACTCCTGGAGTTCTTCCCTCATCCCTCCCAGGAACATCTTCCTGCCACAATGAGGCACCACAGCAGGACTTGATGGGGTGAAGTTTTTATACCCAATCTAATTATCTATTCTGTCTTTTTCATAAGTAACTTCCTAAGTCTATAAAGTTTATTACCTAGAAATTGTCCCCTTTACAGCTCAGAATTACATAATACTAAAATGTTTTTGATGCAATATCAGACAGAAATATTAACACCAAATAAGGGAGAAGAAAATTATATAAGATAGACCACAACTTAATACTTGGGAATACATATTAATATTATCTCTAATACATTTAGAGTAGCCTAGAGTATGCTGTATGTATGTATGTATGTATGTATGTATATATTGTATGTATATGTATATATGTGATATGTATGACTGTGTGTGTGTGTCTGTGTGTACTGGGCCTCCTTGTCTACTAATTACATAATTTATATCAAACCCAGGAAGTAATAGTTAGCATGAAATATGAAGCAACCAAATGGTTCAAAATTGGGAATTTTTTTGTTGCAGATGAAAGAATAGAGTACAAAATCTGGTCTGCTTCTAAAAAACTAAGATTATGGCAATAGGCAGTGCCAATCCAATACAAATAGGCAGAAAAGTTCTTTAATGGCAATGAACTTTACAATTGTAGGCTCAGAGACTCACAGGGATGGGAACTATAGCCATAAATAAAGAGATGTATTTTACTTGGGAAAAGACTATGACATATATAGACAAAATATTAATGTTCAGGGACATCATACTGGAGAAAAAGGTACATACTGTCAAGTCTACAGTTTTCCCAGTGTTAACATCTGACTCTGAAAGCTGGACCATCAAAAAGGCTGAATGAAGAAAAATCGATGCTTTTTAATTGTGATGCTGGAGAAAATTGTTGAAAATACCTTGGATCTCAGGAAGAACAAGTAATTCAATGTAGAGGGGAAAAAAATCAGATTGCTCCTGGGAAACAGTAATAATAAAGCTAAAGATGAAATAGTTTAGAAGTATAATGCAAAGGCAAAAGTCACAGAAGACTCTGATACTTAGAACAATTGAAGACAGTAAAAAAAAAGGCTGACAGAAGAAAAGGTACCTAGATTCTATCACTGATGACACATGTATGAACTTACAAGAAGCTGTTACTGACAGACAATCCTGGCAAATGATATCCATCAGGTCATGAGGAGTTGGAAGCAACTGACTGACTGAACAACAATAAATCTTGTAGTCTGGAGATCAAAAATTCACATTACACTAAATGCATAATGTACGGCTGACACTTTGGTGTTTTCCCCCCCCCTTTAGCATGTGTTGAATTCCAATCCAAATCAGGATTATTGCATAGCTAGGAATATTAAACCTTCCTTTACTTTGTTCCAGTTTTCACTTTCATATGATCAGTACAATCACTTTGTTTCAGAACTGTCCCCTGTCCGAGAGAGAGAGAGAGAGAGAGAGAGAGAGAGAGAAAGAAAGAAAGAAAGAAAGAAAGAAAGAAAGAAAGAAAGAAAGAAAGAAAGAAAGAAAGAAAGAAAAGAAAATTTCTTTGTTAGGAAAATGTTAAGGAGAGTTTTCTGATAATATTTAGCATATTTCTTAGTCTACATCTTGCTTCATGTTCATCTCATTTTAAACGTTAGTAATGTCAAAATTCTGTGCTGGTCTGTAAACTATTTGGTGATTTCTTTTTAAAAATTTTAATATCAGATTGAATTCATAATAAGAGTTTCTCAAATGTTGTTAAATTGTACATAGTTTTATAAGAAATTACACTGAGAACATATGATCAGATACTGAATTGTGTAAATAGATTTTTTTTGCTTCTATGCCTCCCTATACAGCAAGGCTGCACCATTTTGTGAAGGTGAAAGATGAAATCCAACATTTTGGGGGTGACCAAGATCCAGAATGGGTAGTGATGATTTTCAGAGTGGGATTCTCTGTTTTTCCTGGTTTTAGATGGAGAAGTCCTATTGTTGCATTTTAATGGAGTTGATTTAATTTTTTATCTCATTTTTTCCCCACCTCAAAGTACACTGCCAATTTTTGATAACTGTGCCACTCAGTTCAACTGTGCAGCCAGGGATCTTTGTGAACCCCAAAAATAGAGCAGAAGCAGCATGGATAGCTGCTGTACTGCTTGACTTTCTGTAATCTGACCTTCAAAAAGGTCTCAGTGGAAAAGTGGAGAAGAATAAATGAGTTTAGACTAGCCTTCCTTGTTGCCCTGAAAATGTATTTGACTACAACTTCCAGAATTCCTGACTAGCATCTGAAGCCTGTTGCACTTTGGGAAAAGGTTGGTCCCATGTTAAAGGATACTTAATTGAGCGACATATTCTATCATTTGCTGTTATACTACAATACTTTTCTTCAACCTTCATTTTCAGTTCAATTAAAAAAAAAACTTTGAACTCAAAATTCAAAAAGATTAAAGTTGCCCCGTTGTAAAACTAGATGATTGTCAAAATCTTTTTCTATCTTAAGAGTGAAAAATACAGTGATTTTTTTTTTTTTTTGTAAAGTTCCAATTCATGTTGCACTTGCTTTTCTGCCATGTGATAAATTTAAAAATGTATGAGCTGGATACAGAAAATGCCAGACACAATCCCCTAGACATCGCAGTTCTTCCCGCTGATCTTTTAGCCCTCCCTGTATTGGCAAGGACCATCTATAGTCTATAGCTCAGATCTTTCTCTAACAGATGGTTCTCTTTAATACTCCCCATCCAATCTGGCAATTCCATTTAATATGTTGATGACTTGCCCTGGATGAGCAGTTAATTCATTCCCCTTCACCAGTAAGGAAGGTTTAAAGAAAAAGTTAAGTCAACACATTTCTGAGATTTTTTTTCATATCCTTCACAGCCTATCAATCAGGAGATTTGTCAACATCAATTAGAACATAGTTTCCTCAATCATAAACAATATAAGGAGAGACACATGAAGAGTTATTTATGGTGTCAGAAAGGAGATAACTTTATATTATTTTACAAATAAACCTCTTTGAGTAAGCACAATTATGCAATTGTTTATAATTAAAACATTGGGTGCTTTTCAAATTTTGTTAGGAAGGTATCCTGGGTCTGATTAGCTGAAGCCTACACTGAGCAGTTAATTTGACATCTAACATATTTTCAATGAGTTTACTGTCACAGAATGCTATCTGTCTTTCCAATGCCCATGGAGCTGTAAAAAGTAACATTTTTTTCTTGAAATATCATCTTTTTCAGGAAGTAAATTTGCACAGCAGCTTCGAACAGCTCATAATAATGCCAGTAATTTCTCAGAATAAAAGAGACCCTCCCTACCCACCACCCCCAAATGTAAGTAAAATATGTTTCATTGGCCAACAATATGCATAACAGCAGTTGAATTCCATGAAAAAGAAATTTCAGAGCATGATAAAATATAAATTCTGGAGAAAATTAAATTAAAGTGGGAAAATTATACAATATACCTGCCTACCAGATTATTACTTTGATGTGGTGGGAGGGCTCAGTGGCAACAAACCTCTGAGAACAATACCAGTGGAAGTATGAAATTGTGGTTGAGTCATTTTTACTTGTAAGGTTGAGAGGAAGGAGGTAATCCACAATGGAAATAAGACATGTGGGGCTCTGTAGGCATGAGGGTAGCAACCCCATTTAGAAGAAGAACTCCAAAATCAAATTTTGCAGAAGAGAAGGCAATGGCAAGCTATTTCTGTACTGTAGCCAAGAAAACTGCATGAAATAAAGGGGGAGGGAGGGTATCAGATAACGAGATCCATAGATCGAACATTCTTCTAGTTAGTGAGGAAGAGTGTTGAATTTCCACAGGTAGATCTGCAGGTGATGATATGACCAGACCACAGCCACAAGGAAATTTGATAATTGATGCTATCAGTATGGAAAGAGGAGTTCCTTGCTTCACAAAGACACATATAATTGGAATATGGAACATGAGAAGCACAAACTAAAGAAATTTATGGGCTACTTTAAATCAGATAAAATCATGATATTCCTTTCAGAATATGAAATCATACAAAGAAATGGAATTACAATGATACCTAAAAAGGACATCACTAAAAATATGCTTGGCTATAACCCAATATGTATTGGAATTCAAGATACAAAGAAAGAAAAATTGGAACACAGTCATACATGCCCACTAGATTTCAAGTGAACCAATTTCTAAGGAGCACCTTAGAAATCCATTGTGGAAGCATGGGGAGCTTTTGACTAAGCTAAGAGTTAAAAAAGACTTGTATAAGAATTTTGAGATGGGTGTAATTACCAAGGAAAATACCAGCAAGTAGCAAAGATCGTGTCTGCCCTTTGAAGTAGGTCAGGTCAAGAAACAGACACCGAAGAGATTCCAGAATGCTACTTTATTCTTATAGGGTATAATAACAGAATCTTGAAAGCCTGCCCAAGTTTCTCTCTGGCCCATTTTGTACTAAACAAAATCAAGGCAGAGGTGTTACATGGATGAACCTTGGTATACCTGAACTAGTGACACGATGGTGGTGACCTATAGACTCAACAGTGAAAATTTTATGACAATTTGCAAGAGACACTAAATGCAACACAAATAAAGGACATAACACTACTAATGGGTAATTGGAATGCAAATGCTGGAAAACTAGAAAAACCTGGAATCAAAGTAAGATTTGGAGTGGTTAAATGCATTATATAGGAGATGCATTAATAGAATTTTGCCAAGAGAAGTCTTCGTTTATTGCCAACACTAGCTTCAAGCTATATAAATGGAGACTATGCATATATATATATCACTGGATGAAAAACATAAAAAACAAATCAACTACATAATAAGTAACAGAAGATGCAGGAATACAATCCATTCAGCTGGAACACTTCGAGGTACAGATTGTCAAATAGACCATTTATAATTGTTGTTAAAGCCAAAACTTTGAAAATAGAGTAAGTATACTGTACTAGTAAGATTTTAACCTGGGGGATATATATACTTGCTCTGCTGTTGGAGATTGCAACTCAAGAGTTGCAACATAAACTCATATTGTTTGGTCTTTTCCTATTATTCTCACTTGTCAGCCAAAATCAGTAGTGATGTAAATATGACTTTGGACCAATTGCCATGTGTGTTTTCTTCACTATATCCTCAGATTTGGAATCCAAGAACTGTGAATTTTGGGGATATGGAAGTTGGATAAGAGAATTATCATATAATACTGGAAGGAGAAATTCTACACCTCATTTGCATCAACAGATTGCTGAAATATATTCCGTGTCAACACTGATTTTTTTTTAAAGAAAGGAAGAAGATAAACAATGGGATCATGTTGAGTTTGTTTACAACATAATTTGGCACCCCTCTTTTTTCTTCTGTTTTTAATTATGATTAGTATGTTTGAAGTTACTTTATTTCATTAATTGGTCTGAGGGGATGGGTATTTCTCTCTAATCTTGATTAACTCAGCATTATATTTGTTTAAAAACACAATCACTGTAAGGAACAGATTCTGTGCATTCTTATACGAAAAACAAACTGAGAAGCTGAGAAGAGATAAGAAACATAAAAACTGAAACAGTATTTTTTTTTTCTTAAAATTTCAAAGAAGTAAAGATCCAAGTGGCTTTCAGAACAAATTATCTTGATAGCCAAAGAGAAAGGATGAAAGCCTTTGGCAACAAGAACATACAAAGACTGAATGCAAATTGTCAACATCAAGGTAGAATGAACAAAGAAATATACAAAGACTATTTATTTATTATTCCATTTGTACACTGCTGAATCTACCACAGCCTCCTGGTGGTTTACACTAATGAATAATACAATTAAAACATCCATAGTAAATTAATTTAAGCAGAAACACTAAAATGCCACAAGAGTTAATACTAATAAATAAAAATTGATATAATTAAAACCATTATCATCATATTGACAAAGCAACCATCATGAAGTGTAATTAAATAGCTAATAATGGCACTGGTTTATTCTGAAGAGGTCTGTCTTCATTAGCTTCTGGAACGGTTCATCAGATGGTGCAAGTTAGGCTTCTAAGGAGAAGCAAGTCCATAGGGCCAGAGCTATGACAGAAAAACAATGTCTCTTGGCACCTGGCCCCCTCAATTCAGTTTTCTCCTGGGAAAAGCATATGGAATGGGCTGATTCTTGCTGGGAAAGGCAGTCCTGCAGCTATATTAGTGCTAAGCCATATAGAACAAAATGAACAGTTTGAATAGCTCCTGGAAATTGACCAGCAACCCTTCACAATTGAGATTCCATAGACAAAAACATTTTTACAAACAGGTGATATTCAGAAGCCAGCTCCACTAGAAAACAAGAAAAGGCCAGTACGAACCCACTGAACTGTTTAAAACTCTGGAGAAAAGACAGTTAAAGTGCAAACAGTTTTATGTAAACAACTGTGAAACAAGACTGTGTATCCTAGAGACTGGAAAATATTGATATATATGCCATATCTACAAAGAGAGATGAAAGAGAATGGGGAAATTATTGAATCACTGCACTAAATCCCAACACAAGCACAATTTTGTTTAAGTTCTTACAAAATTGAATAGAGCTATACATGGAGAGAAAAATGCCAAACGGATGGGTATGTTTTAGAAAAGGCAGAGAGACCTGACATCAAAAGCTAACATAAATTAGATAAAGGAAGGGAACAAGAGAATTTGCTTTATTGATCACAGCAAGGCCTTATGTAAATCAAGCTAGAATGTGGAATATATTAAGGCTGATGTGTGGGCCAGAACCTGCTTATTCTTCTGAGTGATCTTTATGAACAAGGAACTACTAAGAACCGAAACTGGGAAAAGAGTGAGACAAGGATATATACTGTACCCAGAACTGTTTAGCTTATGTAGTAAATGTATTATAAGAATGGCAGGATTGGATTTTAAATCTTGAACTGATGATGTATAGACCTATTTCATACTGATGTAAAGGAAAGACTGATCAATATTTAACTAAATAATTTATTTTATTTTAATACCAGGCTATTAATATGTATAAGTATTTGATATTATCTATGCATATTTATCTGTTTATTCCTTGTTATTCAGTATATTTTTGTTTCCTTTTTCTATGTTATATATTAAAGCAATAAAAAGGAATTTCAGAATTGGAAAAGATGAAAACAGGAATCAAAATAAAAGGTTGAAACTTTAGCTGTTTAAGAAATGTAGATGACAGTGCTTTGCTAGCTGAGCTACTGTGTTAGTTTCAGAATTGTCATTATGAAAATAAAAATGAAAAGTAAAAAATCTGGGTTAATGTTCAACATGTAGAACAATAATATTAGTCTGCATGCTCAGTGAACTTCTAATTGACAACAAAGAAGAGAAGATGGTAGGTGGCTTTGTTTTTTAGGCTCAAAAATAAAGGTAGATAATGTGCTGGCGAAAAAAAGGATTGAATAATCTTAGGGATAAAGTCAATGACATTTCTATGACAACAAAGATAAGAATGGTTAAAAGAGTAGTTTTTCCAGGGTACAGAACATCTGTGACAGCTGGGATACTGAGAAAGAGGGGGGGGGGAAAGAAATAGAGATTTTTAAATTATGGATTTAGAGAAGTTTTCTGTGAATATCTTGGATTACAATAAAAGCTAGTCAATCAGTCCTAGACTGAAAAAAGATTGATTGCTCATTTGAGGCAATGATCAGCAAGCAGAAACACACATATTTTGGTCATGTGCTGCAAGAGGATGATGAACTATTAAAATATTTACTCTGCTTGGAAGACAGAATCAATGGATAAAATGGATGAACATAAAGTCTTTGGAAGAGCTACAAATTATCACCTGAGGCAAGTTCACAGGGAAAGTGAAACCAAAACAACCAAAAGGGGTTGAGCCTCACTTGATGGCATCTAACTAAGTTTAGATTATAAAGTATGTAAATCATAATATATCTGGTTTGGAAGATTTGATACAAGAGAAGAACTCAGATAATTAATCCACAAAGCATTAGATTATATAGTTGGTGGACTTAGTTAATGGCTGCCATTTAATACAAGTCTAAAAGCAAGTTCAACATGCATCTACAAGTTTTTCCTTCCTCCCAAAATAGCAAAACAATCAGAAAGAATCTAATGCCACATGCATAACAGAAAATACCTTTGCTGATTTGACTTGCCTTTTCTGCCTGTCACACTTTAAACAAAAAGCCAAAATATTCTATTTCACACATAAAAAGATAGATCTTTTCATCATGGACTAAAATACCACATCTAATGATTACTTATTTTAGTGTTGATTATGTTTATAATTATTTTAGAACAACTGTTTTCAAAACTCATATACATAATTTACCACTTATGAGGCCAAAACTATATTAAATACCTCTCCTATTCCTTTTCCAAAGGATTTGCTAGTCTACTCAGGTTACTATGAATGAAATTTTTTCACAAACCCAGGGTTTACAGTGCAAGGTCTCTCTTATTGGTTATGTTGTTGAAGTTTACAGAAAATGAGTTTATATATTTCATGTTTGTTAATGTAAATGGAATAAGAAAAATAAGATATAATGAAGCTCATATATGACTGCAATAAAGATTTGATTTGATTTGAAGTTCATCATTTCCTATAATAGTAGAGTGAGCCTGAGATTTGTGAGCTTCCAGGATGTAGGAAATGTTGAAATATCAGTTGAAAATGGGGAGGCTGCAAGGGCAGAGAATATTCTATTATGTCTCTAAAATGTCTGGCTGGGAATTATGGGAGTTAGACCACAACATCTCTGGAAGGTAGCCTGTTGGGGAAATCTGTTATAAAATCTTATACCAAATATTGGAAGAGCAGACTCTCCTGGGTATGGGGCTGTGCAAGCTATGAGGGTTAAAAAAATCCAACATAGATATTTCAGAAAAAAAGAGAAAAACAAGGAATCCTTATCCCATTCTTTAGAGTTTCTTGCATACTGACTTTTTTGTTGCAATTCCTTTGCATCCTCATCTCTTAAATTTCTGCCTGTTCATCCTTGCCACATTTGAGATTATATATGTTCACAAAGTACAGACTGGCTAATTCAACAATTCATATTAATGCTGAAATTGATCTGAGGCAAATGTTATGGAAGTTGAACTACTAAATCTTTGCCTCGACATTTACTATATTTTTTGCTGAACTGAATTGCTGCTCAGTTGTTCACTCAAATATCCTTCATGTCAAAGTTCAAAATAACATGAGAAATCTTTTATGAGTACATTATTATCATGGTCTGATAAAATAATCTCTAATAGAGCTGCCAACTCTGTTTCCTTCTTTCATACTTTCAAAAGAGTCTAGTGCATTGTCTGCTATTCTATTCATTGAGTAAGATGGCATGTTAAAAACTTTATCTTAACACTGTACTGAATTTTTATTCACCATTGTGGGGGAGGAACCTCAATAATATACCTTATTTTTATAGCTTCAATGTGTTTCTAAATAAATAAAATAAAGTATCCTAAAGATGAGACTTTTATTCCTCTGGAGAAACTTTTAACAGAATAGTTAAATTATGCCCTATTTTCTACTTTGATTTTCTCCTCTAAATACTAGAAAGCTTTTATATCAATGGCTTTTATATTCGTATTTTATGAGGATAGAAATATTGCTCTGGGTCCCATCAGTTAAACAATGCCATACTATGGGACCCTGGAGAAACACCTTCCTTCCTTCCTTCCTTCCTTCCTTCCTTCCTTCCTTCCTTCCTTCCTTCCTTCCTTCCTTCCTTCCTTCCTTCCTTCCTTCCCTCCCTCCCTCCCTCCGTCCATTTATATAGCCACCCATTTCAGAGCAGTGACTCTTGTCATGCCTGCCCTTTTGAATAGTCTCCGCCTTGAAATCCGGAGAGCCTTGTCCCTGCTGGCTTTGAGGAAGTGACTTACAACCTGGCTGTTCCTGTAGGCTTTGGATTAGGATGGTACGTGGCCCCATTAATCACTGTGTAAGGTGTGCTGTAACTGATTCAGCATGGTGGGCTTGTAATGTTTGAGTTTTTTTCTTTAACTGGTTTTAAGCCTTTGTAACCCACCCAGAATCATGGTGATTTGGAAATTGACTAAATAAATAAATATCAGTAAGTGGTGCTTATACCAATAATTACAAGAGGAACAAAATAGTCACACAACTTGCATCTATACAGTAGAGCCACTCTAATTTCTGTATAATGGAGATATATGATACCTGTTACATGTTTTTTATTCCTTGGCCTTTTGCTGACCTTCTAAGTATAACTATGCTTTATATGAAAACTATCCTATTGCCGAGCTCTGAACAGATCCCACAAATCATCTATCTTGAATAAATACAATACCTAGGTCAAAAGAGAAAAAGCTGACATTTTAAGATAATTGTAATGGCATAGCCTCAGATGTGAACTATGATGATTATTTGGATGGTGAGACAAATATTGCATGCCAGGAGACAAATGGGATTCAACATCAATCAAATATACAACTTCCACAAAGATTGAAAACCTACAGAATTTGGAAAGCATTGTTGCTAAATGTTTTTTCAGAATTTTATATGTATAATATTTATATTTCTACTATCTATACAGATGCTGAGACTCATTATGACTGAGTTATACTATAGTATAGTTATCCTAATCAAAATAATTAATTTCAGGGATCTAGAAAGCTACCAGCAACTGCAAGTATAGAGAGGAAACAATTCCTCATTCTAGATGCTTTGCAGAGATGATTTGAAACGTAATAATTTTGGAGAAATAGGTTTTCTGATCAAAAGCTACATCAGTCTGTGTCAGGCATCCCTTCTTGCCGGTTCTCCTCATATCCCTCCATCCATTTATATATTTTGTGCCTTCAACTCAGTCTTGACTCCTGGTGACTGCCTGGCCAAGACCTTGAAGTTTTCTTGGCAACATTCATTTTCATCTTTTGCCATTGCCTTCTTCCTAGGCCTGAGAGAGACTGATTAATTCTAAGTCACGCAGATGGTTTGTGTGCCTAAAGCCAAATTAGAACTCACAGTTTCCTGATTTATAGCCCAGGGCCTTTAACCACTACACCAAACTGGCTCTTATCTGTACAAAAACCCAATCAAAATATTTTTTTTGCTCATATGTTGCCGAAAGTAGGTGTTAGCTTAGATTCTCATAGGCCATGATTGTCATAGGAAAGGAGGGGCTGTGGATGGGCTGCTATTGGTGTTGATGGCATGCTGGAGAAGCTTGCAAATGGAGGTAATGATTGGCAACTGATGGATTTAGGCAGCAAATGGCTGCTGAAGGTGGGTGTTGGTTTTAGTAAAAAAAAGTATGCAAACTGGCCGATCTGGGTTGGATTACGCAGTGTTTGCACTACTGAAGAAAACCATGTAGCACTATCCAATGAATGTGCTGAGGTCCAGAAGCTGAGCAGGAATGCCAAACCAACAGAGAACTGGGATTAGTGTAGATAAAAATAGAGCTAACCTAGAAGGAATGCAAGGACAGTCAGGTAAACTTCCACTTAAGAAGGAAGATAGGGTGAGAAAGAAACTTAAGATAGCTCTGCCTTGATTCTCTTTAATATAAGAGGCAGCAAAAGGGAACTCTGTCATTATACCCTACAACAATGAAGTAGAGTTTCAGTAATCCTTGTGGTATCTATTTCTTGACCTGGCCTTCATGAGGGGCTGACAGCTCCAGAAGAGCATGGAACATCAGAACATAAATTCAAAGGTTTATCTGAGAAAGGGGAGACAGCAGACAATGAACAGACAATGATCTGTCAGCCGGAAAGAAGAGAAAAAAAAACCTGCCACTAATCCTTAACTATAGAGTTAGGACCAAGGCATAAGAAAAAGTAGTGCATGAATTTGTTAAGCTTGCACAGGTAGGGTTGGATTCTTTAAGTTTAAATATCTGCTTCCAACTCTTTTATTCTATGATTCTATCATTATTTGAGCTGATCTTCTGTGCATGCAACATTGGATTTAGCCTTGAGGCTACTTTATTCACAAATACATGCCCAGAATAAGAATCAACAGAATTTGATGGCTGGTAATGAGAAGCTGCTTGTTTAGTGAGGAAGAGAAACAATTTATAAATATAGCAATCACAATTCATTTAACTTTTCAGTTTAATTGTATTTTATTATCTGAATTGAAATGTAGTCCCAAGAAACTTTTTTTTATTTTCAAAGCAGCTGCCCTTCCCCCTAATTACAAAGAATATAGGCTTTTAAAAGATTATCAAATAAAGATCCAATTTATTAGTCTATCATTTTGACTGGGATATTCTGATCATAATTAACAGAGTTAATAAAATAGGTGAAATAAGAAATAGAAAGTATAATTCAGTTGAAAATTTCTGAATAGAAATTCTGTATAGACATATAGACACATACAATCCCCTCTTCAAAATTTGTTTAGTATTATGGATAGAAAATTATATTATGGTTAATATAACATGCAAAACTCCATATTCCTATGATATCAGAATTGATCAATATAATTGTTTAGTAGGAGTGAGGGAGATGTTACTGCATTTCTGAATTTAAAAGAATAAAGGACATTGAGAGTTTAGCTAGCTTTCCTGCATTAAAATCAACATTGTTGAATAAAAGTATTTTATTGCTTGACAATAGCCAAACTTCTATATTTGAATTTTTGGCTTTTCATTTTGTGAATTTCTGAAACTTGTCCAAAGAGCTTTTTAAAAATAAGGATAAATGTTTAATGTAGTGATTAAATTATTCAACAGTAATTATAAAATTCAGTGTATATAAGCCCCATTGAGTTAATTCAGAGAAGCCTAAAACAATTTAAGTAAGTTTTATAAAACAACTAACATCATGTGGATATCTGAGCCATATTGGCAAGCTGAAATGCTAATAAAATGGGGACATATGTACATGGGACATATTCACAGTAAAAATTAAAATGTTTTTCAGAAATGCAACCTCAAAGCTACAGGAATAAATTGATGCAGTAATAGCTAAAAATAAATGAACATCCTGATATTGTATAGATGTAGAAGATACAGTCAGAAACAGATGCTACTTTTACTCACTTTAAAAAGTACAGTTTTTAAGAAGATTGCAAAACATTATTGCAAAGTATATTTAACTGTGAATATATACTGTAAGTGCAGCCACCAATTCATATGGAATACCCATATAAAAAGAGTCTAGCTAACTTATTTTTCTAATTTCCAATGTCTGTAATTCTATCATTTTTTCAGATAAAATTAGGCTTCATATCTGCTAAGTGCTGGAAATTTCACTAGCTCTACCAGAAGAGGAATCCATCAGATAATTAGAAGAAACTTTAAACAGCCTTATATTGAAACATTGAGTCATTGTTAATTCTTAGTCTGTACTCCAAATGATTTTATATAGATTTTAATAATTATATATCTGTTGCATATGTGTGCTAAGGGAGGAGAAGCTAAAAAATCCCCCCCTTCCATCCCCAACACTCTAGTAGGAAGCTTTCAATTATATGCCTTTTAAATATATTACTAGCTTCCTACAGGAAAACAGAAACATTACTTTTTTTTTTTTTTTTGGTCATAGACACTTCACAGTTGTATTTGTTCTAAGTATTTAAACTGGCTTTAACTGTTAAACCTTGCCTCTAAATATTAGTTATTACTTAGCAGATTTATAGCCCACCTTTTATTTTGTACAATCCAATGCAGCGTATATAAGTCTCCCTCCTCCTATATTCTGCACAAAAACAAGCCTGTGTGATAGGATGGACTGAAATAATCTCTCCCAAAGACCCCTAATCAGCTTCATAAATATCGTATGACACACAATTTTCTTTAAAAACCCCCCCTCTAAATCTTGCTTGTTTTCAGACATGCTATTTTCTGAAATTTTTTAATGAAATGGAATGGCTTCTAAATATATATTATATCATTTATTAACAAAATAGGTACAGTGAAAAGTGCATTCATGTTGTCTGTATATAACCACAAACAGGCAGAAAGAGATACTGTTAGCCAAAAGCCATTCTTTCTCTTTTAAGTGAAAAAAAGGTTGAAAGGAAAAAAATGGAGGTATGTAAGAAGGTTACAAAGGAAAGACAATGTAATCTGCATCCTGCATGAATGAGATGTGGTTCCCTAGTAAATACCTCCTGTGGATGCACCAAGTTTGTAATTTATTCTTGGAGGGGAAATAATTTTGGTTGAGTTTTAAGAATGATATTCGGTGCCCTAAGATTAAAATGAAAGCTTGTGTGATATCAAAATATTATCTAAAGAATAGCTTGCCTTTAAGAAAAGAAACAACTGCTTTTTAAAATGACCCTGATTAAAAATTAACATAATTCAATGAACAGAAATTGATATGAAGTGATTGAAAAATTTAGTGTGCACACCAATACTCATTTAACTGGTTAAATGATCTTAATTAGTTTTTGTTGAACTTATTAAGACTTCTGAATAGAAAACCATAATGTTGTGCTCCTGTGTTTGAAAACAATTAAAATAAGATTAAGTCTAACTACCTGCAAGTTATATGTGAATTGCCAATTGTTATTATTGGCTGAATAGGAAAAATATGAAACCCTTTAATTAATTCTCCTGAAAGATAAATGTAGTTCCTATAAAGTGGACTAGAACTCTGAAAGCAAAAAAGGTGAACAGGCAATAATGTGATGCAACGAAAATAGTATTATAAAATAAGGTTGAGGTATAGAAATTCCTAGGTGCCAATTATTGTATAAATTTCTGAGAATAATTTATCTCTTTTTTTTTGTTTATTAACTAAACCAAATATATAACACAATTAAAATACATAAATGGGTAATTCAATACATTTAAAAAGTTTCCAAACTATTTATTTTAAATGGACAGGAAAATAATGTAGGAGAAAATCTGAGGGGCCCAGCTTAGAATCCTTACCTGCACATATTCTTTGTGTAAAACTGTATCACTAGCTCTTGCTAAAAACAATTAGGTACTAAGAATTATCAGCCATATCAAATATAATAAGCACTAACAAGGTAAATAAAAGTGTTAACTTCTGGAATGCAGACTGGACCATTAAGAACTAACAATTAGCTCTGGGAACTCAAGGTTTTTAAACAGTGGATATGCTAAAAGAACAACTTTAGACACCAATTCTTAGATCCCTTTGTTTAATCCAAAGGATCCGTTGCATAGGTGATGATTACCTCATCCTCTCCACTCTGGGTTACGTCTTCGAATATTCATATAAGTTCACCCAATTGGTAAGGTTAACCTTATCAATCACTTTGATGGCTATGTCTTTACTGCATGACAAAATAACTTTCTATAATTTTCATTGTAACCTATCAAATAAAAAGATAATTTGTGTAAGTACACAAAAAGGGCTTGTAACTCTACCTTCCTCAATCTGTGTCCAGTATCAAATCTGTCAATAAACCAATTTGTGCTTCACTGTAATTGTACCCTGGTCTCTGGTTCACATGTATGCTGGAAATATTCTCCTTCAATAACTACAAGCATACAATTTATAATTTCTAAAACAAACAAAAAAGGAATAAAGGAAGAACTACTATAAAAGGTTATTGAACCAACGAAGCACAGCAGAATATGACTGACACTTGAAATAATGTAGGAATAAATTCTGCTGTAAGAGATTCCCGGAAAGACTGGGTGATGCCTACCAAAACAGAAGAAATCAAGAGGAGATGGGAAAATACTGCATTTCATCTATGAAATTTGTAGCAAAGTTGAGGCACTGGTTCACTAAAATAATGAATAATGGAAGAGAGGAAATAGGACTTAGCAAAAGAATTAGCTTTGTAACTAATGTTAAATTTTACATGTTATACTCAAGCTTTATATCACTCTCTTTAGGTTTTCTTGAAGTCAGATGAGCCTGCAACCATGTCTTTACTGGTATCACATCAGTTTATCTCTTGCATATAGTCAGAATCTATAAAGACAGCTTGCTTTAATTTGTTCTTTGGGTACTTTCTGCTCACTATGTATTTTACTTAGGTCCTAATCTTGGAGCCTGGGCTTGAAAAATGATAGGTGTCTCCCAGCTTTGTTATTCTACAATGCAGTAGGTTTTTAGAAAGTAGATACATAAAACAGCTCACTAGATTGGTCCAAGAACCTACCTTGTTGAATATTCTCTTCCTACAGTTGCCAACAAGCTATTCTAAGAAGCCCACAGGCTGTACAAAAGCACCTAAACCAATGGTATATTTGTTGTAACAGTGAACTATATAGTCATTATGGTGGTGTGAAACTTCAGTTCAGAGATTAGGTTTAAAGTTGATTTGATTTATTTCTGACCAAGTTGACTTTCTGAATTGAGTCAGAAAATTGAATCAAATCTAATGTCTCCAAACTGGTTTGGTGATTCAGAAAAGTGCAAAAGCCACTCAATGTTCTACATCAATTCAAATAATCAAGTAGGCCTGAACCAATGATCTAAATCAAATTGGACCAGAACAATCCTTGCACCTCTTTAGTCATGATTAATGGTCACTGATTGCTTTATCCTCTATAGTTTTATTTATTTCCATTTTAAAACTATTCAGGTCATTGGCTATTGAATTGGTGGTAGTGAATCTGATGGTTTAAATATATGTTGCATGAGAAAAACTGCTCCTTTATCCGTCTTGAATCTTTAGCTTCATTGGATGATGCCAACTTCCTTTTCTATTCATTTTTTCAAGTCCTTCCCATAAGAACCTTTTCTCTAAGCAAAAGAAAATGAATAAACATTTAACTTAAAATAAGAAGTTTGAAATCTGTATCCTGCAGAGCCCTCTGTAATTGTAAATTCACCACTTTATTAATAAACATTTCCCAAAAAAGAAGGTTAGAGGTAGCATGGCAGTTGTCCAATTATATTGCATCTAGACCTGGACTCTTAAGGAGTAGGTGAGCCGGTGCCTCTTTATGGATCTCTGGCATTTCCTCTTCTCTCAAAGAAGCATCAGTTCTAGCCCAAATCCAACTGCCCATCTCTTTCCTGGCTGCTTTAATTAGATAGGTGGTACAGGGGTCCAGTCCACATGTGGCAGAGCTAAGATTGCAGAGGACTCTCTCCACTTGGGATTCAAAGGCTCAAAAGCCTCCTAGACAGAACCACAAAGTTTCACCTTTATCATCTCAATATATTCTGCTTTATTTGGCTTCCAACTCAGAGTGAATTCAAGTGATTTTATCTGTGACATGCTTAGTCAGAAATGCTTAGCCAGACATGTTTATTGGTAAATTTCTTAATTTACCAATAAAGAAATGTTGGACTCATGGAGGATCACAAATTATGCTGGCTTGGTCATCCAGCCCATCCTTCCCCAAAAGGATCTGGAACACTTTAAATAGTATACCGACCAGCATTCTGCACTATTCTGGTTGTTCTCATATTTCAAATTTGAAATGAAAGTTATCTATTGACTTACTTTATAATGAAACCCATTTTTCCCCTTTTTCATAGTTTTCTGTACATTTTAATTTTAAGATCTATATTTTAATTAATAAGATCTATATTTTAATTTTGTGATGCTCCATGAGTCCAACATTTCTTTATTGGTAAATTAACACAGCTTAGACACCCAAAAGCATACATATAAAACTAGGAATTTCTTTTTAATCTCAAGATGTATCCCTTTAGAATTGTTTATATTGAAGCCCCCTTGTCATTTTACCCTTGTCACTCAGCCATCTGGGTGTTGGCTGCTGGACAGGATGTGTTCTGATCTTTTTGTTTCTTTCTTAGCTTTCATATTGTCTCTTTTGAATAGTGTATAAATATGGTCTATTTCTATGTGTCTATTGACAGTCGATTTGTCTGAATGCCAAGCTTCTAGGAATTCTCTAGTGTTTTTGGATTTAGCTTGGTCTAGGATGCTCACAGTTTCCCAGTTGAAACTATGGTTGAGTTTGTCCATGTGTTGTGAGATTAAGGAGCTTTCATCATGTCTTCTGACTGCCAGTTGGTGTTCATGGATGTGCTCTGTTAGTCTTCTGCCTGTCTGTCCTACATAGTGGCTGTTACAGTCCTTACACTGTATGTTGTAGACTCCTGGTTTTTCCTTCTTGGGCTGTTGGGTCTTTTGGTTTACTTAAGATGTTCTGGAGGGCTTTAGTTGGTTTGTGTGCTATGGTGATGCCATGTGATTGTAATAGTCTGTTGGTTGTTTCTTGATGTATGGGAGTGTTATCCTTTTCAAAGCTTGTGTTGGTTGTGCTGTAGTGGGCTAAGTGGTCAGGCACCCTTTGATAAAGTTGTGTGGGTATCCATTTTATTAGAAAATGCTGTATAGGTGGTCTGTGTGGTGTTTTGGGTTACTGCAGTATGTTTGTACTCATTTGACTAATGTTCTTACACAGCTTCTCTTGTGGGAGACTGGGTTGTTACTTTGGTAATGGAGCACTTGGTTAGTGTGGGTTGTTTTTTGATAGACTTGTGTTTCTAATTTGCCATTGTTTCCTCTACTGATGAGGATATCCAGGAAGGGTAGTGTGTTACTGTTTATTTCTTCTTCCCTTGTGAATTTTATTCCTTTGAAGATGTTTGCTGCTTCAGCTTGACTGCTTCTACCTATCTTATACTTCCATGATTGGTTACCAGGTCGAGGCTTGTCCTTTTTCATACTTTGCTTCCTGGAGTCAGACAAAAGGAGCAATGCTCTGAGGATGAGGAATGCTGCTGGCCCAGGAACAGAACCTTAGTTAAGAGGAGGAACTCTTTCCATGGTATAAGCTGGGCTACGTTAAGCATCTTGTGGATAGGATGCGCATTCATCCGGAGCATGTAAGAACCTTTGAGTCAGTGCTGTTAAGATGAACTGTTGAAGTAAATGCTTTGTTGGGATGATGTTTATACTAAAACTAGCATCTTGGGTTCTTTTATACTTAAATCTTGATATATTTTAAATGATCTATAACAAGTTAGTGTGATTTAATATATTCATTATATTTTAGCTGTCTTTCACTTGAGCTCCTTTATAAAAACTGTGATATATAAATAATTAAGTCCTAAGTCTATGCCCAGGAAGTGGGAGAGGGACTTGAACTCAATGAATTAAGTGGCTTTTTCCAAATCTAATTTTATGTGTATTAAATAATTCTTCTCCGTATGCTAGTTACTACTCACATATAACTCTGATAGACAGAACTATCCATTTGTAGCTTGGTCATGTAGTAATATATCACATTTTAGTAATATATCACACTTTATTATTTTTAGTACTATATCACACTTTAGTAATATATCACACTTATTTTACTCAGAAAAAAATATTAAACTAAATTAAGAAGCTTGTAATTACAACATTTTCCATGGAGACATTATAAAAATGTCCTACATAGATTACATTCTAGTCTTCTATTACAGAGACTATTTTTAAGGATGTGTTATTTCTTAAAAGATCAACTAGTTTACATTTAAATTATTTAATATTTGTTTGTTTTCAATTTTATCTTGTGTTTCCATTGCTGCCTCAGCTACTTATACTTTCTTCCTCAAAGATACATTCCCATTTGGTATTTATTGAGCACCCATATCGGGGACAGGCAGAAATATTTAATTCTGCTTCTCTTCAATTTCTATATATTGGATTAATATTCTGTTAATTCCAGCATCATCAAGTAGATCAACTTGTTCTTGAACCATTGAAATATTTAATAGCTAGTTTTGAAAGAGTTTAGATGAGCTTTAACTATTTTATATTTATATTTGTTGTTGTTGTTGTTCAGTCGTTAAGTCGTGTCCGACTCTTCGTGACCCCATGAACCATATTGCGCCAGGCCTTCCTGTACTTCACTGCCTCCCTGAGTTTGCTCAGTTTCATGCTCATTGCTTCAGTGATGCTATCTAACCATCTCATCCTCTGCCGTCCTCTTCTCCTTTTGCCTTCAATCTTTCCCAGCATCAGGGTCTTTTCCAAAGACTCCTCTCTTCGCATTAGGTGACCAAAGTATCTGACCTTGAGCTTCAGTATCAATCCTTCCAATGAGCAGTCAGGGTTGATTTCCTTTAAGATTGACTGGTTTGACCTCCTACAGTCCAGGGGACTCTTAAGAGTCTTCTCCAGCACCGCAGTTCAAAGGCATCAATTCTTCGGCACTCAGCCTTCTTGATGGTCCAGCTCTCACAGCCATACATTGCTACTGGAAAAACCATAGCTTTGATTATGCGGATCTTTGTTGGCAAGGTGATGTCTCTGCTTTTTAATATGCTATCTAGGTTTGCCATAGCTTTCCTCCCAAGGAGCAAGTGTCTCTTAATTTCATGGCTGCAGTCTCCGTCTGTGGTGATCTTGGAGCCCAAATAAATGAAGTCTGTTACTGCTTCCATTTCTACCCCTTCTATTTGCCAGGAATTGATGGGTCCAGATGCCATGATCTTAGTTTTTTTAACATTGAGTTTCAAGCCAGCTTTTGCACTCTCCTCTTTCACCCTCATCAAGAGGCTCTTTAGTTCTTCTTCACTTTCTGCCATTAGGGTGGTATCATCTGCATATCTGAGGTTGTTGATGTTTCTCCCTGCAATCTTAATTCCGGTTTGTGATTCTTCCAGCCTGGCACTTCTCATGATGTACTCTGCATATAGGTTAAATAAGCAGGGTGATAGTATACAGCCTTGTCGTACTCCCTTCCCTATTTTGAACCAATCAGTTGTTCCGTGACCGGTTCTAACTGTTGCTTCTTGGCCCGCATACAGATTTCTCAGGAGACAGGTAAGATGGTCTGGTACCCCATCTCTTTAAGAATTTGCCACAGTTTTATATTTTAGTTGTGTATAAATTTTATTGTCGGTCTGGTAGAATGTTTTCAGTAATATGTCTTCAGCATCCTTCTTTGCATCCCTTGCACATTACTTTTGTGCATTTGTCTATTCCATTTTATGCTTCTTATTATGATAACTTTTCCTTTTCTTGAAGGAAGCCTTTTTTCTTCCTAATATCCCTGACATTGTTTATTGGCTATACCGATGACCTCTTATTTATTTTTCTTGACCTGCAGCATACATATTAGCTGATTATCTCTTATTTTCCATGTAAGGCTTCCCACCCCTAATATTTTTGGGAAAGTTTGACCCTAACTTTTCCTTTCAAAATACAAGTATCATTATTCCATTTTGGAATTGGCACTAGAGTCTTCTGTTCTTCAGCCAAAAATGCTTTTTTCTGAGATGTGGGTGGGATAAATATGGGTCTGGAACCATGTTCATTTAGAAAGAAAGAAAGAAAGAAAGAAAGAAAGAAAGAAAGAAAGAGAAAGAAAGAGAGAGAGAGAGAGAAGGAAGGAAGGAAGGAAGGAAGGAAGGAAGGAAGGAAGGAAGGAAGGAAGGAAGGAAGGAAGGAAGGAAGGAAAGAAAGAAAGAAAGAAAGAAAGAAAGAAAGAAAGAAAGAAAGAAAGAAAGAAGAGACAATCTAGTTTGTTTTTCTAGGAAATGGACTGCATTTTTCCTATTTGGCTGACAATTCTGAAATAGTAATTGTGATGAATGAGTGATAGAAAATAAACACATTTTTATCCAAGAAGCTGAACTATAGGCAAAAACAAGAATTAGAGTATCCAGCTACGTCTCTAGTCTTTTTCCTTAAGAAGGAAAGAATGCATTGCTATATGTAGTTTCAACTAAATATTAAGAGAAATTTAAAGACAGCTGTTATGTATCTAATTCTAGACTTCTAAGTTGTGCAACTTAAAGATGTAGGAAATCTTGACATAATTGGAATATTTTTTAAAATGGCATTTATGAAGTAATTTGGACATCATGCAAAAAAATGAGGTTTTCCTACAGAAGTTTACCTGAGTTCTGTACCCTAGTTTAGCTGGTTACGTCATGAACTATATTTAGAAGGTCTCCAGTGTAACCATGGAAACAGCTTCTTAGGCAGCTGCATTAATTCATTCAAGATAAGCTAAGGATATAGAAATACTTTAAAATGTGTATAGAATTATTTCTCCCCATTGTCAATACTGGAACAATTATACATGGACAGTTTCTAGTGCATTTTTCTGTATATTTATGTTAATGTGCATGTCAGAAAGGAAAGAATATTGACATTTTACTCCCCCCCCCGTGTATCTTGACAACAGCTGGTATATGCTGTTAATCACCAATTTGGGGTCGGTTGTGAATAGCAGGTGGTGAATGTTGATAATATCCATTAGTGACATTTATGAGAAGATGTACAATGCAATTGCACAGATCCAGAGGAAATTGTACTTGTCCTAATGGCATCAGTTGAGTCTGATTTGTCCCAAAGTAATGGGTCTTGAATATGACTACATTTATTTGGACCAGAGCCAATTTTATTCATTTATTTACTTACTTACTGTGGAATTGTCTTAAACTGTAAGGCAGTGAAAGTAGAATAATTAAAACTTAAGAAGATTGTGTTTGAAAATATAAAGGCTATGAAATGCTACGGAAGTCTCTGACAGCAGAGCCACTGAGCTATAGCCCTGAGACTGTGGATAAAGTAGAATAGCTGGAATAGCAGTGCAGTTCATGTCTCTTAGTTCATGGGAAGAAAAAAAAAGTTTAAAAATTTCTTGATTTCATAATTTGGTCCTACTCCCGAATGACCAGTATTGAAATGTGTTCGGATGATTCTAAATCTACAGGGTTTTTAACAATAAACATTTAAAGAGTATCAGTAAGATGAATATTAGTTATCCGCATGAATTCTCGAATAAAGAGTTGCAATTTCCCATATCCCAAATAAATGGCTACAGAAATATTAAAAATGTTTCTTATGAAATTGATGTGAGATTAATTCAACAAAAGATTCTCTTATACATCTACTGGATACTTCAGAAAATGCTTAAAGAGGGTTAGTGGTTACCCCCATTAAGTTGGAAGTGTAAAATGAGTGAGGGGAGATTTACTTATGTGATATGGGCTTTTCTTGAATTAATATCCTTACATTTGTTAATACAGTTTTACATATATCAATATTATTTAAATATGTGCATATACTTTTGAATTATATACCAAAAAAACTTGGAATGTATCACAATGTGAAGAATTATGGATTTATAGAGCATAGGACACAGCAAAAGATATTACCCTGCAATGTTGGAAGGACAGCACGATGCCTGATGTATAATCTTAGTTTGTTGATACATGTTCGCATTCACCTTATGATGTGCTTCTCTATTGATTTAATGAGAAGACTGATTAATATTAATGTACCTTGTATGAGGTTCCCTTATCCCATTTCTATCCACATAGAACACACAAGACATTTGCTGGGGGAGGAACTGAGTACCTGTGGAAGAGCAGGCTGTTGAGGAACAATTGCAGGCACCTGTGCTGCCTCCCTCCCCTCCTATCTGAGCCTTCTCCCAGTGTCAGCACGGCAGAGTTGCTTATAAAAGCTGCAACCTTGAAACAGGTGGGAGGAAGGAGATTGCATGTTTTGGAAGCTTTGCAGCAGTAGTAACAACAACAAACAGAAAGCAGCTGAATAAAGGAAGGCATTTGTTTCTTCACAGAGACTGAAAGGTTCAGAGGAAAAAGAAGAGGCACAGCAAAGCCAAGCCAAGCCCAATGTTGGGAAGGCACAAGTGCTTTACATGCTGCCCATTAATGAAGAGGAAGAGGAAATCCCAGAGAGAGAGGATTTAAAGACAGAGCAGGCTCTGTAAGAGTAAAACATTGTTGTATACTAGTAATAGTATAATATAGCATAGAAATAGAAGTAATAGTATAGGGTGTAGTATAGTAATATAGTAGTAGAATATAGTATAGAGAAAATTGTATAGCATCATTAATATTATAAATAGAGCATAGGATAAGATAATAGCCATAGAAAATTTGCACATATATGTTTGTATATTTCACTTTTGTATCTTGGATAGATTTTTTCAAATTAAACATTTCCCCAACCCTTATAGGGAGATGTAAAAATCAACCTGTCCAGAGTCAAGTGCTTTTGTGGATCTTTTGAGTCTGGGTCAATCTCGTTGGGTACAGTTTAAAAAAAGAACTTGTGATAGGACCTCCTTCCTTGAGAATGGAAAAAGAGCTGCCTTCAGTCCTTCCCATATTTCCCTGGGGGTAAATCTCACATTATTTCAGAAAATCTCTTGAAGAGACTTGCACAGGTGGTAAGAGCTTTTGGGTCCATTTGACCTCTGATGCAAAGATCTGATAGGAAAGTCCATTCATTCATTCAGTTTAGAGGCTACCTGTTTCCAAATAATTCTGGGCAGCTTACATTCTAAAAACAAGAAACAATAAAATACAGATACAAAGCATATGTATTAAGAAGAAAGCCAAGTAAACAAACAGAAAATCCTATAGGGGATTGATAATTACACTACCCTAATGCCTAGGAGAATAGCCAGTTTTTCAATGACTTTCTAATCATTATCATAGATGTTGGGGGTTGGGGAGATGCTATACCAGACGGCAGGAATGATGACACAGAAGTAAAGCTTCTTAAGACTCAGTAGTTGGCTTTTGACTACCAGATTTATCTGTAATGAATCTGCTCTCATTCACAACAATGCGTTTTTATAAAGTTGGCATTGAGAGGCATTTAGAGTTTGTTCAGAATGAAAGAGGGCCATGAATATTTAATGACATTTGATAACAGGTATGGCAAAATTGAATACACAGCAATGATTTTTGGATTGGCTAACTGTCCAGTGATCATCTACAGATTCTTGAAATATTTTCAGTGTTTTGGACAAATATGTTGTGGTGTACTTGGATGGCATACTGATCTTTTCAGAAGAGTCATCTTTGCATGTCAGAAATGTCTTAAAAATACTTTTTTTCTAAACACAGAAATTTCACAAACATAAACTTGGAAAAATATGCATGTCTTCTTTCTCTGAAATGAACCATGGCTTTTTCATGCCTTCCAAATGGAAGCTAGTAGAGACCTCTATTTTACATGTTAGTTTACATCATGCATAATGCTTTTAATAATGAAATGATTTCAGAAATAAGGTTTCCTAGTGGTGGAGGCCAAAATTCTACCAAATTGTTCTAAATAGTATAAAAGGAAAAAGTGTTCAGATTAGGGTGTTTTTTTTGTTTTTGTTTTAAACCTAGTGATTCACGACTGAAAACAATCTAGAATGCTTCGAGAAAAGCTTTTCATTATACATTTTTAGACATTGATGTGTTCCCTTATAATTCTCCCATGTTTTTCTACTTCCTCTTTAATTTTAATTTAAAACCAAGCACAATATATATTTTTTTAAATTAAAACCCCATCGGCTAAGGCCTACACAATATTTTTTGAGAGGAAAATAGTCCTAATGGAAATATCCATAGGTTTAGAAATAAACAATGTAATCACTCCTAAAGACTTCTTCCTTTCAACAATATAATTTGGGAGGGGGATTCATTTTGTAGCTGTTATTGATTAACGGTTATGAGTCAGGTATTCTTTCTGATCTACTACAAATCACCAAGAGCTCTACTAGTAGATCCAGACCTTGTGCCTATTCTTGCCAAACTGACAGAATGTGTTCAGAGAATATAGCGTGCATAATTGAATAAGCGTGATGACAGTTAAGATAGGATGAACATCAAAAAGGCAGAAGAACAACTTTTTAATTAAACCCAAGGGAAAGCTGACAGAAACTGGAAGTGTCCAGTTCAGGAAGACTCATCTCTAGAGGATTATGGTGATGATGTTCTTGATAGTCCAAACAGGCATATAGTCAAAATCAGTCAAAAAGGCTCAAGGATTGTAAGTACAAATCCATCCACCAGGGATATTTGGAGAGAGATCATGTAGTGATATTTTATGCTAATTCTAAAAGATTACAAGCCAAAATAGAGCTTGTAGATATAGTAGGCACAACAGGTGAGAAAAGGAAGGATAGACTGTCAAAGGAGCTAGAAATATTTTAAAAAGACACCTGCATAAAATCTCTATGGAAATCATTAATTCAGCTATGAAATTTGCTGCTACAAGGTGTATGCCACCAAGTTGGACATCTTTAGAAGGGGATTAGCAGATGCATAGAGATTAAAGCAATCAAATGCTAACTATTAATTATGGTCAGAAGCTGTTTGATTGTCAGTACCAGTTCCTGGGGAACTGTGTGGAAGGCAATACTGTACTTCATTTGCACTGTCAAACATAAACACTGTATATTTAAAACAACATATTGGTTCTGCAGTATCCCATTTCATATTTTACTTGAAAGTAGAAGGATTGATTGGATGCTTATGGCCTTATATATATGTGTGTGTATGTATGTATGTATGTATGTATAATGTATACATTATATATAAACATAAATTACTATTTGCAATGTTTCATAAATAATATATTACTTATTACATTTATCCATTACATCCATTTATCCATTACAACTATACACTTATGAATAGCAATATCTGTGGTCTGCTTTCTGATCTATAGCAATCTGTTAATTATGTTTAATAATTAATAATAATTAATATAATAATTAATTATTATATCCACAGATGGATCCAGGCTATTGGTTAAGCTGCCTTAGTGCTTCAGGGTAAAAGATATTCCGAAGTCCTGCATAACATGTATATGTACTGAATGTATTCCAATTTATCCAGAAACTATAAATTGCAAGTTACCAGCCTGCAGCTAAAGTAATAGACCCCAGTGATCATTGTTCCATATATTTTAGATTGATATTTTAGGTCTCTAGGGAGATCAGCTCTGTATAACCCATTTTTCAGTATGCTGTCTGCCATGGGAATTTTATGCTATCAATTATAAATTGTTTATGATCATACAGAATATGATAATCTCAGCATAATCACCATGGTTTAGATAATAATGTACAAATGACATAGATAGATAGATAGATAGATAGATAGATAGATAGATAGATAGATAGATAGATAGATATGCTGTCGATGCTGACTCTTAGTGATCATAGAGAAGGATTTTCTCCATGATGATCTGTCCCTAACCTGGTCCTCCAGCCATTCATATGGTGCACCTATTGCCACAATAACTAAGCCCATCCACTTTACTGCTGGTTGTCCTCTTCTTCTCTTTCCTTCCACCTTTCACAGCATTAGAACCTTTTCCAGAGAGCTAGGTCTTCACATAATATGTCCAAAGTATGATCATCTGAGCCTGGTAATTTGTGCCTTTAGTGAGAACTCTGGGTTGATTTGTTCAATGATGTATTTGTCTGTTTTCCTGATTGTCCATGGTATTCTCAGGAGTTTTCTCCAACACCAAATTTCAAAAGTGTCAGTACTCTTTTTATCCTACTTCACCAAACTCCAACTTTCACTTCCATAGAATGTCACAAGGAATACCATTGCTTCCAATGTTCTGATCTTTGTAGATATAGACACATCATGGCATCTGCATATCTTTTCCAAGGCCTCCGTGGCTGCTCTACTAAGTGCTAGTCTGTGGAGTATTTCCTGACTGCTGGTTCCTTTACTGTTGATGGTTAATTCTAAACAGCAGAAGTTTTTCACCACTTAGATATCATCATTGTCAGTTCTAAGCCTGGTTGTTGTACCTGGTATCACTACTTTGGTCTTCTTTATATTTAATTTTAGTCCGTTTTTTTCACTGTGACCATTCTTTTACTAGAGCTTGCACATCCTCTCTATTTTCAGCTATCAGAATAGTGTCATCAACATAGTGCATACTATTGATGTTTCTTCCTCCAATTTTAAAACTATATTCATCTTCTTCCAATCCAGCTTCCCTTAATATATATTCAGCATATAGTTTGAATAAATAAGGGGAAAGTATACAGCCTTGTTTTACTCCAACCTGGAACCAGTCTGTTTTGCCATGTTCTGTCCATACTATGGTTTCCTGACCAGTATATAAATGTTGCATGAGAACAATGAGATGTTCTGGGATTTCATTTTTCTAAGCACATTTCACAGCTTGATTTGATCAACAGAATCTAAAGGCTTTCTATAATCAATTCATACTGACTTTGTTTTTATATTCTTTGACTTTTTAAATTATCCAGCATGCATCAGCAATAATGTCTCATGTTCTTCAGCCTTTTTAAAAACCAGTTTGAACATATGGCATATTTTGCTGGTGTGTAAAATTAAGGATATTATACAATTTCTGTTAAGTCTCCTTTTTTTTTGGAATGTTGATTGGCCTCTTCCAATCTGTTGGCCACCGTGTCTTCTCCAGATTTGCTGGCATAGCTTGATTAGAATCCTTACTGAGTCTTCTTCTATTGCTTGTCATATTCCAGTGGGTATTTCATCAATTCCTGTAGCTTTCTGACTTGGTAATGATTGGAGTACTGGGGGACGCGGTGGCGCAGCAGCTTAATGACGCTGAAAGTTGCTGGCCAGAAATGGTCGACGCTTCAGCGGTTCGAGTCCAGCCTTCGCGTTAAACAGGGTGAGCTCCTGTTTCCTCCCCAGTTCCTGTCAACCCAACAGTTCGAAAACTTACATGAGTAGATAAATGGGGACTCTCACTCTGGTAGGAGGAAAAATGCTGGTGGCGCCTTGCAAAAAAGGAGTTGGGAGCAGTTGCCGGTAAGCGTGAAAAACCCCACGCGCCCGAAAAGGGCGCGAAGCAACGGAAACCCCGCCTCCTGCGCTCGCCAGCTGGGCTCTGCCCTAGGAAGGAGGCTCTGGCAAACCACTTCCGAAAAACAGTTGCCTTGAAAACTGCAAGGACTCGTCCAAGCAGTCACTGCAGGGTCAGCAATGACTGAGCGCAGATAAAAAAAAAAATAAAAATGATTGGAGTGCTGATCTAACTTCATCTTCTAGTACTAGAAGTTATTGTAAGTAGGAATTATCTTCTAAGGTATCTTGGATGTTGACACTTCTACTGTACAGTATTTCAGTATACTCCTTCCATCTTTGAACTTCTTTGAATCACTTACCATCTGTCCACTGGCATCTTTTAGCATGCCAGTTTGAGGTTGGAATCTTCTTCTGAGGTTTGGAAGACTTTCCTTGTTTTTCCATGTCTATTTCCATCTTCAGTGTCTTTACATATGTTGTCATAATACTGCTCCTTTTCTCTTCTAACAGCTCTCTGAAACTCTTTGTGAGATTCCTTTCTAAGATTTTTGTCTTTCTTGGCTTTGGCTTCTTTTCTCTTCTCTTGGCAATTTCCATGGTTTGTTCTGATAGCCTATTTACTTCCTTCTGTTTCTTCATATTTGGGAGTCTTTTTTTCCACATTCATTCTTAATTATTACTTTAAGTTCATTCCACAATTCCTCTGACTCTTTGTCAATGAAGTTCTGGGTTCAAAGCGATTCCTGATGTTCACTCTGAAAATGGTGGGTGAATGCTCAAGATCATATCATAGAAACTGATATCATATACCAACACATCAGCTTTCTTCTTCTTCTTTAGCTTAACTTGGAACTTGCATATGAGCAGTTCATTATCTGTTCCAATGTCAGCACCTGGCCATGTCTCTGATGCTATAATTGATGTCCTCCACCTCCTTTTAGCAATAATATAGTCAGTTTGATTTCTTTGTACTCATCTGGTGATGTCTATGTATATAGCCATCATTTTGGTGTTTGAAGACAGTATTAGCTATGAATAAAACATTGGAGTGGCAGAAGTTGATAAGTCATTCTCCTGTGTCATTTCTGTTTCCTAAGACATACAATTCAACTACATTTTCCTTCTTAATATTTCCAACTTTGGCATTTCAGTCTCCAATCACAAGTAACACATCTTGCTTGCGTGTTCTGTCAATTTCAAACTGAATTTGATCATAAAACTCATCAAACTTCTTCTGCATCAATGGTTGGAGCACAAATCTGGATGATCGTCATAATAAAGGGTTGTCCAAGCAGTCTAATTGATATTTTTCAGTCACTGATGGCATTATAGCCAAATACTATTCTTACTATACCCTTCCTAACTATAAAAGCAACACAATTATTTCTATCTTTTTCATGTCATGAGTAGTAAACACTGTGATCTTCTGATTGAAAATGTCCAATTCCAGTCCATCTCAATTTACTGATGTTTAAGATGTCAGTTTGTAGTAATTTAATTTCATCTTTCACTGTACTGAGCTTTTCTGGGTTCATGCTTCTTATGTTCCATATTCCCACTGTGAGACTGTCTTTGCGAATTTGGATTTTCTTTTCCTGTATGGCAATATAAGCAACTAGATGTCCCAATGGCTTTAATCTAGCCACATCATAAACACCATTAGTATTCCAAAAGATCCTCAGCTATTCCTCATTAGCATATTTATTTATTTATTTATTTGGCTTGTATGCCGCCCATCTCCCCCACGGGTGACTCTGGGTGGCTCACAATAAAAAAGAAGAAATACAATTCTCTCCAAGATGGCTAAAAACTATAAATAATTAAAAAACATATTAAAAATACCCTAAAAAACCTCCTCTAATTTTGGCCCTATAAAAATCTGTAAGATGCTGGGGGGGGGGGGCAACCCATCATCCCACCAGCCATCTCTGGCAAAGTGCCATCTGACATGAGGGGCCCATCATCCAGCACTATATTATCAATTATTTTATATTTTCTATCCATACAGTCTTCTTGGGAAAAGTACAGGAATGGTTTACTGTTGCCTTCTTCCATGCAGTATTTATTGATGTTTTTGCCATTGTCACTACAGTGATCATCTGCCTCCAGCATCTTCCTATATCGCTGCTGCCTGATATAGGTACCTGCTTTGGGTGATTCTGCTGGGAATATTTATTCTTGGTATACACTCCCAGCATGTTTCACTCAGCCCTCCCAGGAACACCCCACCCCCAGCACCATGAGGCAGCACAGCAGGACCTGTGGGAAGAAGGGAACAAATACCTTAGATCATTATAAAATCTTCTTTCCTATAAATACATTCTTGTAAAATGGATTTCCTGAAATACATGTCATTGATTGCATTGAATTTTATATAATGTAGACTTGATATAATCAGGAATGTTTCAGATGACTTGATTCTTATATAACAGGAAGTATAGGAGGACCCACCATCACCAACAACTTTTTCCACCAGAGAGTATTTGTGCAATATGGTCATTGGGGAAGATGGTGTATTGAGAGAAGAGTTTTTCTCCCATTCATGGGATGGAACTATTTTTCTCAAGCCTTTGACTCTTTCTCTTACTCTCTCTTGTTTTTTCTTCTTCTTTTGGAAATGGAGATATTTCCACATTTTGTGACTGGCTATGCCCCTGAAACACTAGTCATGTGCTCTGGAGCTATGCCCACAGTTTTTTTAAAAAAATATACCTCAGATGCAAAAAGCTTGAGTAACCTGGTTTAATCTAATTTTGAAAGACATGGGAAGAGGTTTGTTAGCCCCTGGCATATGGGTCATCCTTAGTGGAAGAAGAGATGCAGGTTGAAATATCTGACAGACCTGATTCTGAGAGACATGGCCTGGCATCACTGGTGAGGCAGAATCAGAATTCACTGTTCCTGCTTTTGCCCCTGGAATCTCTGAGTCTGCACCAGTATCAGCCATTCATTCTATGGGAAAGCCATTGCTACCATGTGGAAAGCTAGAATGCAGAAAGATGCTGGACTGCATGGTGAGATAGTTTACTTGAGAACTGTCTATTCTTGAGTAGTCCAGCTCTTACAAAGTTGACCCAGACTTTAGATTCCAAGTTTAGTATTATGTTGAAACTTATTCTGTAATAGCTTAATCTCAGGTACTCTGTGTGTAATCCCTAAAACATGTAAGCCTCTTTGAAAACTTTGATCTTATGCCTGATACTTGACAATGCCTTGTGCCTAAAGAAATGTTTGCTTATTCTCAACTTGGGTTTAGCTGGAGCTTTGCTTTTGAACTTCCATTATGAGTGCTTCTGACAGTTTACAACACTGGACCATTAAGAACTTTGCTAAAACCTTATGAGTCAGAGTAGTTATTTAAATTAACCATGATTTCAGGAATCAGAGGTACTTGCCAGAACATTATGTCAATAGAAATTAGTTATTTACAGCCTGTAAATTAGGCCACAAAAGTTGCTGCCTTTTGAGACCTGGCAGTAGAAAAATTGAGAACTGCGTTTCAGTGCTGTCTCTGGAGAAAAGGACAACCTTTCTTTAGCAGCTGACTTAATTGGTCATGTTAGATTGCAAATAACAATCAAATATGCATCATATTATGTATTTTTATTTTATCTTTATACCACTCTTCCTTTGGGAGGAGTGTAGAAAGTTTTGCAATAAATTAAATAGATTAAAACTAGCAATCATTAGAAAAATTTAAACAGGATTAATTTAAGAATATGTAATCTGAAAACAGTCTGGGATAGTTTATTACCATGCAAATGCACAAGAGAACAAGCATATATACAATTGTTGTCTTAAAATAATACACCATGGGAACCAACTGTACTTCCCTCAGGAGAGAGCTCCGTGACTGGGGAACTGCCAATAAGAAGTCACTAATTTTAAGCCAGACCAACCTGCAACACCACAAGCAGGGCTGCACAAGCTGCTATTAGCGCACAATATTAGGGAAGGTAAACTTCAAAGTATTCAGATTCTATGCTGTTTAGAACTTAATAGAAATATCAGCGTCTAAACAGGGTCTGCTAGTTCATAAGCAACCTATGCAGAACTTTAAACACTGGTGTCATGTGGTCACATTTCACTGCCCCACTGCACTGTGGCCATTGTCAAAGATAGTCCCATATAATGTGTATTGCTGTAATCCAAGTGGGAGGTTGTTTAGACATGGCTTATAGGGGCTAAGGTATCACAGTTCTGGTGTGTTGTACCTGATGTTTCAGCTAAAGTTTGGCATCAAGGAGATCCTCCAAGTACATTCTATTCCTTTTGAAGGTGCGCTGTCTTTTTAATATGAACCATCTACTCACAGTATACCTGTCTTACCTGGATTGAATTTCATCTTGCTTGCCCCATCTGTTGATGTTATGGGTAAAGAAGGAACACTAAGCTAAGAATTATGCTTTATAGTTCCATGAAAGTTATTCCAGCATTTTAAGGATTGTTTTATACAGTACCCAACATTGGCACTGGACATCTCTATATCTGGAACCTGGATGGAGTCAGATGATAGTACATTTTTGTAGGAAAAAAATAAAACAAAATAAAATGCTTGTCTCCCTTTCTGACTTGTACTTTGTCTAAATTCTTAAAGTAAGCAGATTTGCATTTGCATCCCATGTAGAAATGAGTACCACAGTTTGGAATTCAGTCAAGGTAACTAGAGTTTGCTTTCATCCTGCAGAAGCTAAAATGGTAGATTATTTCCCACTTTTATAATGTGCATTAAAATTTGTTTTTAATCATGCAAGCCAGGGAAAAATGTATTTACATTTTTCATGTATTCACTGTGGCATTTAAAAAACCCATAGGAAATGAAAAGAGCTGGCAGAATATTTGAGAAAGACCACTTGCATACTGTGTCAGATTTTTAATTGGCTGTTTATTTTGCCTATGTTCATACACTTTTTATTATTTTTTTCCATTTATTGGCATTCAGGAGAACAGATTTTTTTTAATGCATAATTTATTTGCATGCAAATAAAGTAGTCATGCACAGAAAAACATTCATTTTTTTCATGCTATGTTTACTGGGTATTTTATTAGTTATGATTAATCAATCATAGAATGAGAATTATGGAGTTTGAAGGGACCATCAGGATTATTTGGTCCAAACCAAATCTGCAGTAAAACCAGTTAAATCATCCTTGAGAAATGGTTGTACAGCCTCTTCTTTGAAACCTTCAGAGATGAAGAACCTTCTCTCCATAGGTAGACGACTCTACTGTTATACAGATCTTACTGTCAGAAAGTTTTTCCTTATATTTAAATGAAATCTAGGTAGCTCAATTTATAGCTGCTACTTCTGGTCCTAATTTCTGACCATCTTCCCAATGGCACCTTTTTATGCCCCTTAATACTGATATAATATATTCTCTCAGTAGTCTTTTCTCCAGACTGAACACCCAAAGTTCCTTTAGCCTGTCCTCAAGCCCTCGTATGATTTCTGTCATCCTAATCTGAATGTTTTCTAACATGTCAACATCATTCTGGAAATGTGGTGCCCAGAATCACACACAGAGTAGGCATTTTAATTTCTAAAGATGTAGTTTAAAAAAACAAACAAACACTACTTTCCTTTTCCTCTACAAGCAATATATACCTCTGAATGTTTTTCAAGATCTACTAGTGGTTTTTTAAAAATAATTTTCCAACAGTTCAATGTCCTTTCTTAACAATTTCTATGCTTCCTATAAAGTGTTTTATTTGGTCAATATGTTATTACTAACGTGGTCCTTAAATTTCCTTGTTGCATCCTATCTGAGCTATGCTTATTATTGTGATTTGTGTTTCCTTGCATACACATGTGCTTTTTATTTGTGGACACATAGGACCTCTTCCTCTTTGCCTGTGCTGTGTCACGGCTCAATACTTGATAATTGTTCAAGTGAAATGAGAGAGGGCAGTAACTTCACACTGATGTATGCTGAACAGGGACTTTATATACATTTGCCACTTGTAGATCTTTCTCTTCTGTGTTGTGAAATTCAAACACCATTACTAATCATGAAAAGCTCAAACCTAGCATGTCTGTCTTTGAAGTACATCACATAATATTCAGTGTGAGATCAAATGGGACTACTTTTTTTTTCCTTGAGAAGCATAGAGAAAACTTAAATAAAGATCATTATAGAGCAGCAAAAAATCATTCTATCTTCAATAAAAGAATATATAGTTGTAATATGCTGTGATGCTAGCTGAAAAGTTGGAAATAAGTGTCTCATACACCAGTGTTTTATCCCTAGATTTTTCAGTAACTTTACCAATCTAAGCATCACTTAACTTATTTAGAAGATAACTGATATTGTACCCATTAAAAGCAAGACCTAATTCATTTTAATATTACATATTAAGTTTACAAAAACTGTGTAGGTACACATACACACACATGAAATTTAAAGTTAGTTAGGTGCCACTGAGACAGACATCTGTATGGATAAATGTTTGCCACCTTGACCTGTCTTTAGGAATAATTTATAGTTCTTCCAAGGACATTCCAGTAACCTTAATGACCTTATCCATTGTCTTCTGCTTCCTTCAACCTTGGCAAGCATAATTAATTTTTCTAATTAATCTTCTTATATCACATACCCAAAGTGTGTGCATTTCTGCTTCCTGATCATCACTCAAGAGAGCAGTCAGTTTATTCTTAATCCAGACTGGTTGGTTCTTCTTGCAGCCCATGGTACTCTTATTGATAACAGCTTCAAAACCCATAATTCTAAGTCATCTATCTTTTTTATGTTGCTTTTTCTCAATGTCCAGCTTTCACAATCATATATTACATTGGTGTTTTGACCTCCTTTGTTGATTCTAGCTGTCATCTCTTTCAATCTTGCTATTCCTATAATATATTTTTGTATACATTAATCATATACTAGGAAAACATGCATCATTGTCTCATTTCTCCTTTATTCTATTTCTCCAAATCAGTTTTACAGTAACTTCTTGTTTTATTGTAAAGATGATCAGAAGAATAGTTGATGTTTTTTTCTGGCATGGTTTACATAATCAAAGACTTGCTGTAATGAATGAATCAGGCAAACCTCTTTTGTGTATTATTTCCATTATCCATCTTATGTCTGTTCTCACATCCCTCTGCTTTGTTTAAAACCTACATATTCATTCAGCAGCATTTCTCTTTTTATATATGGTTCTGTTCTCTGTAAAATACTAAGCAAAACTTTGCTTCAATGAGAAATTAGATCTGGTCATGATATCACCTCCAGATTTATTTATGGAAGTTCAATGCTTTTCCCAAGTAACTAGAAGATAGCTTTCTGGGTGATATGATAATCTGGCACTGAAACATGTCTAAATGCTATAGCCATGTCCGTACAATGTGTACTGTTATTCTATCTTTTTGGTTTTGGAGTTTCTTCCACAAGGCAGGTTGGCTTCCCTCACAGCTGCAGAATCCCATCTGTCTCATCTCTACTGTGAATTGCTCTTAGCTCCCCCTTCCTTTTTTTACTTTATCAGCAAGGGTGACCTGCTCCTACTGGCCTCACTCTCATGGTCTTTGGAACTATTGAAGTCCACTAAGTCAACATAGTAATCTCTCCAAGATTAAGTATTTATTTCCAACTCTTGCTCCTATGCAACTGTCTTCTTGTGGCTTAGAATAATTGTGTACCATTAGACTCAGGTTAAGAAAGATTCTAATTTTCACACTAGTCACTCTGTCTTTTTGGCATTACTGTACCAGAATTCTTTACCTGTGGATGATGGTGGCCTACCCTCCTAGATTACAGCTTCTTGCTCAGCTTGTTTCTATACATTGCATTGGTTTGATTCAGTATGCTTCTTATTCTTAAGACCTGCATCTTGAGTTATTATCTGCTTTTTATTTTTCTTCCCAATTTTCCCCACTATTGCTCAGAATGAAACCCTATAGCTAAGCGCACGCGCGCGCGCACACACACACAAAGTTGTGTATATCAACTTTCATTCCCCCCCCCCCCATTTGTTCTAGACTGCCTCAGCCAGTACTCAGCTGCCTTATGCATACTTCAGACAAATGGCTACTGAAAACATGCAAAACCCCAATTAGATTATCATCAAATTGCGCCTGGGATTTTAAAAATAAATATTTGGTGTGCGTTAATCTCTGCAGTACACAGTTCCTTTAGAATCATGCTTTTGAAAATATTTTTAAAGCAAATATAAGTTTGATTAGAGGATGGAAAAATAAATTGGTAAGGTGACAGATTCTGTGATTTGATGGAAGCTCAATTATAAATGGATAACATAATATAACAAGTGCACATGAAATCCTATTAAGGTCTGAAAATCCAATATCTCATCTCTATGACTTTTAATTGATCTTTACACATATTGTCACAGCAGTCAAATATTTGAGATGATTCCTGTACACATAAACAAATGTAAGCACATTAACCTGGTTAATAATTTTAACAAGCAATTTGTATTTCCCATTAGACTGTCTTATATTTTGCTTTAGTATAATTAAAGATATCATCACTGATAAACCGGATGCAGTATTCAAAGTCAAGCTGCTTCTCAAGATTTACTTTTATCATTAACTGCAGCTTGATAAGATGTGCATATGCCACTAAGAAATTAGATTTCATCTCCTAAGCAACTGGGAAGAATGGCAGAATATTCTTCTTTATTTTGCTCTCATTTGTATATTGTTTGCAAGTACTTCTCCATTTTATTTATGCATGAAATTTTATTTTAATTAAAAGACCATCCACTTGGCCCAGATAATTTTTTCATTCAGACCAATGGTATGAAAACCACCATGCAAACTTTGCAGGTTGCAACCACTGCTAAATATATAACCAATTGGCCTTTAAAGAATATAGTTTTGAATTAACTTAATTATAAAAGCTGGGTGTGCATATAATTTAAGAATTCAAAAATAAAAATCTAGGAGCTGACAGTTCTACAGACCAATATTATCAAAGAGAGAGTGTCGTTATTGCAATGGAAGCCAAATTTTATATTTGCCTAGCCCACAGCAGGTGAGATGAGACATCACAAGGAAAAACATTTGTTGTTATTGTTGTTCAGTCGTTAAGTCATGTCTGACTCTTCGTGACCCCATGAACCATATTGTACCAGGCCTTCCTGTCCTTCACTGCCTCCCTGAGTTTGCTCAGTTTCATGCTCATTGCTTCAGTGATGCTATCTAACCATCTCATCCTCTGCCGTCCTCTTCTCCTTTTGCCTTCAATCTTTCCCAGCATCAGGGTCTTTTCCAAAGACTCCTCTCTTCGCATTAGGTGACCAAAGTATCTGAGCTTGAGCTTCATTATCAGTCCTTCCAATGAACAATCAGGGTTGATTTCCTTTAAGATTGACTGGTTTGACCTCCTAGCAGTCCAGGGGACTCTTAAGAGTCTTCTCCAGCACCACAGTTCAAAGGCATCAATTCTTCGGTGCTCAGCCTTCTTTATGGTCCAGCTCTCACAGCCATACATTACTACTGGAAAAACCATAGCTTTGACTATGCGGATCTTTGTTGGCAAGGTGACGTCTCTGCTTTTTAATATGCTATCTAGGTTTGCCATAGCTTTCCTCCCAAGGAGCAAGCGTCTTTTAATTTCATGGCTGCAATCTCCGTCTGCGGTGATCTTGGAGCCCAAATAAATGAAGTATGTTACTGTTTCCATTTCTACTCCTTCTATTTGCCAGGAAGGAAAAACATACAACAGAGCAAAATAAAGACCATATGCCCATTACGGCATTATTGGGGGAGATGGGCAGCATACAAATTTAATAAATAAATAAATAGATTATTGTCAGGCAGTACCCATCAATAATAAGCCATGATGGTAGTCACATTCCCAACATGCTCAGTTCTAAAGGTATACAATGTACTGCTGCTGATAGGTTAAATCATAAAAGCTTCCTATCACACTTGCCTCCTTCTCCACAGAATGTAAAGAGCATCCTTTTACCATGCACTTCTGCAGGGCAGATAATAAAGAAGCAGTTGTTATGAGTGGCAAAGTATCTCTGCAGGCAGGGATACAAGACCCCTTTTATCACATATTGCTCACCAGTACAATTTTGATCACAACAAGGAGGGAGTACCATGGCCTCAGCTTTGTGCTCTGAGCCAGGCCCCCCACCCCCAAATTGGAGAATATTGCAGCGAAACCTATTCATCAGTGGTGAAACATATTACCATCAGGAGTTTTCTCAGTGTTGATGCAGCAAGAAAAATGCATGTTCAACACCTGGATATGAAGACAGCCCTTCTGTACGGAGACATTAAGAAAGACATATACATGTAAAAACCACCAGAGTTAAAAGAACCAGGAAAAGGTTAGCTCATGGAAGGGGCCAAAGAGCACTTAGCTGCTAGAGCCTGGAGTGAAAAGCTAAGCCAAATACAATTTTAAGAGAAGATTACAGAAGGTGAAGGTAACCCCTGCTTGTATTTATGGTGCAAGGATGACAGATGGGCATGTATGCTAATGATCTGAAAATGAAAGAAATAGTCAAGAAATCATAAACCATTAAAAAAAAAAAAGAGTGAAGCAACTGAGAGAAATTTCCTGCTAGAGTACCTCATAATGAAAATGAAAGAGAACAAGATAGAAACATCTTGCTTAGCCAGAAAGAAAACATAATATACGTGAAACAGCCCAAATAGGACCATTCCCAAACACAGTGCAAACCTCCCCACAAGCATAAGAAGTCCATTCCCATTGAAGAATGGGAGAAAGAAATGTAAAATTTAAACCTTGAGATTGTTTTATATATAGCAGGCTGGCCTTCTACATACTGCATAGCTGGTCCTCTTTACTAGGACTTCTTGTTTCTTCAATAAAAGGAACATATCTGAGACTTGTGCTAGATTATTCCACTTCCAGCTCAAGTGTTGGTTGAGTTACTAGGGAGAGACTTAATGACATGCTGCCAGCCCTTCAAGGTAATCCAGACAAGAAGCCCAAACCATGAGTACATCTTTATTGTAAGGTTATAGTAACAGAACCTTGCAAGTCTGAAAGCATTTCTCCCCTCCTTTACTTTTACTTTCCAGAAAACTATGGAGGGTCCCTTCTGAGATGCTTCCCACATTCCTTTTCCTTCTGTAGCCTGAAATACCTTTTGCATGGGAATTGTCTAGTCCATAGCTGTTCCTCCAGTCTCCCAAGGTTATTCCCACATACCATTACACATGCCCTGGGTGAACCTCTGTCAACTAACAGTAATCAGTGATATTATGGAGAAGGATTTGTCAGTTGAACTCATAAGAAATAGGCAGTGGTTGCCCTTTTCTTTTCTCATCTGCAGTTTAAGCATGTCAAGAGTAAACAATTGTATAAACGAGGAAGGAAGGAAGGAAGGAAGGAAGGAAGGAAGGAAGGAAGGAAGGAAGGAAGGAAGGAAGGAAGGAAGGAAGGAAGGAAGGAAGGAAAGCTGACCTGGCTATATAAACTCTATTGAATGAACTAAAGCCAATTTTAATGAACAGAGAACTATATTCAGCTTTCCCAGGCAGAAAAGAATATACCATGCGCAAAGTGCACTGATGCTAAATGCTACTACATAAGAGATGTGCAACACAAAGGACTTGTTGATCAGAAGCACTGTCTGACATGAGAAATGATGACAAAAGTCCTATCTAAGCCACTACCAAAAGATCAGTTTCAGGACCTACATGAAGTGATGGGAGTCATAAATCAGTGCACAAGGAAATGAGACCAAGTGTTGGAAGATCCACTTTTGCATGTTTTACATCACTGTATCTTTTCAATGATATTGGCCACTAAGGACAATAGATGTACAGTAGTCAAGTTAGTGTAGGGATTTCCCTCTGTAGCTCCTCTACATTCTCTGTTTGACATTACCTAGCATGCCTTTAATTGGTTAGGCTGATGTTCTCAGAGTTTCTTGTCCTCCCAATTTGTCTTTCTCCTCTGGTAAGGGAGTAGATACCATGCCAGGCTCCATGCCATTTTACTCTTTTTACTTAGAATACAGCTAATGTAGGCTTTCTATCTAAATGTAGTTTTTTCTAAGAAATACTTTCTTCCTTTTTAAATACAAGGACTCCTCTCCAGAAATCCTTCTGTGAATTGCTTTATTTCTTGCTGCAGAAAACTTCTCCAGTAATATAGGCCTACCATACCTAGGCTGCAGAAATCTGGATAACCACCAGGTGATAACAAAGAGATAGTTTTCTGTATTTTTTTTTCTGAATTAATTAATGCCTATAAGGCAAATAGAGATAACAACACTTCTTCCCTTTTGTGTTACCTATGCGAGAAATCTATAAGATTTCATTAAAAAGGAAGAAATCAAGAGTCTGATAGCACCTTTTCCAACTAACACATTTTATGAAGGCATAAGTTTTCAAGAGCTACAGCTCAGTGCATCAAATACATGAAATAGTACAGGCTTTGAATCTGATGCACTGAGCTGCAGCTCACAAAAGCGTACGTCTTTTCATAAAATGTGTCAGTTGGAAAAGGTGCTACCAGATTCCTTCTGATTTTTGGCTACCATACACTAATATCACTCTCCTTCTACGGTGTCTAAAAAGGAAGAAGAGAAAGACACAGATGCATAGCTGGCAACATTTAATTCTATGCACTAATGCTAAGAATTCCATGACCTTTTGACACATAATAGCTGGTTCTTCCCAGAGAATAATAAATAGTTCTGATAGAATAAGAGCTATAAATGTATGGGAGCTATGTTGTCAAATTGGTTTGGGTGTGACTCCATCCATTTGTTGAGTTTAACCATAAGACTAGATCATGTTCTAGACTGGCCCTGTATCTAAATTTCTAACATAATTTTGCACTGAAAATTGTAAGACTACCCCAGGAGAAAATTATTTTTGCTAATTGGTGCCTCCCCCCCCCCCCCAATCTTGGCAGCTTTATATACCTTACTTACTTTATACAAAGCATACAGGGGGTTGAATTTGACCTGTCATTGTATCTTTCTGAAGAAAGGAAGAAATTATCAGGCCAATTATTGCCTATGTTAGCAAATCGTATCAATGACATCAGAGCTACCAGATCTGGGTTGTAAAAACTCAAGTTCACACTTGATGGCAACAAAGACACAGAAAACTCTAACTCAGGATTGCACTGTTCCACCTTGCCAAAAGCTGCTAGAATGTTATGCATCTCTTTGTTGCCATTTCGTGATCATCCAGAGCTTTGCAGGCTAGATCTATTAGTCTTAATGGCATATTTACTGAAAACTGCTAGTTTGGGTAGAACTAAATATGATTCTGTTGGAGGAGCAAACTGAATTTGGAGAAAGGAGGTCCACATTAAATAAGTGAATATTACTCTTCCATTTGTTGAATATATTAATACTTTTCATAGTGTCCTTTACATGATTTTCATGGACTTAAAATCAGTGTTTGGCTTGATTCCCAGAGATAAGCTCTGGTAGAAATTGGAACTTCTTTTCATTAATCAATGACTAAGGATGTTAATTTATATTCTACATGAGAACATCTCAGTGCATACAAGTGTATATATACACTCATACTCATTGTAAATGGCAGGTAAGGTAGTTTGTCTGCTATCCCTATCTAAGAAAAGTGTGGCAAAAGGTTGTGTTCTAGCTCTCCTCTTTAATACCTTTGTTGAATCCATAGTGTCAGACTAACTAAAGTAGAATTTCATCCCCCAAGCCTAGCTCGCACAGTAATAGCAGTGCTTTTTTAAGTGAAGTGATGAGATTGTCCTCTCAACAGCATAAATTGGCTGCTGGGGACTCAGCAGCAATACTCAGAGGAAAACCTAACTATTTGGAGAGAAGATGAGAAAGTAACAGCTTGCTTGCCAGTTCTCGTTGCAGGACCAAGATTGCTGAAATTGTACTCAGCTGAGATGACTCTGCAGAGATTCCCTTAACATTAAAGGAAGGCTGTCTGGGAGATATGGGGTGTTATTATTTAGTTGTTATAAGACATACTGTATATTTGAGTCCCATTTAACAGCTTAACTCATAATACAGTGGTACCTTGGGATATGAACGCCTCTACTAACGAACTTTTCAGGTTACGACCAGCTCCGGCCGCAAAAATTTACCTCGATGTGCGAACTCTGCCTTGGGGTACGGTCATTTTTCCGCCCTGACATGTGGTCTGTGGCCATTTTTCCGCCCCTGACACGTGGTCCGCGGCCGTTCTCCCGCCGCGCTGCACCGCGCCGCGCCCGGCCGTTCTCCCGCCGCGCCGCGCCGCGCCCGGCCGTTCTCCCGCCGTGCCACACTGTGCCCGGCCGTCCTCCCGCCACACCGCGCCACGCCCGGCCGTTCTCCCGCCCCTGACGTGTGGTCCACGGGCGCCAGAATGGATTAACGGTAATTACATTGAACCTTATGGGAAAATTTGCTTCGGGGTGTGACCAAATTCGGAGGGCGTAACGGATTAACCGGATTTACATTGAACCCTATCGGGAAATTTGCGTCGGGTTACGACCAACTCGGGATACGCCCAGAGTCATGGAACGCATTAAGTTCGTATCCCGAGGTACCACTGTATTTTAGTATTTCTCACAGTTTAAAATAAATACATTGTTTCATAGCAAGGACAAACTGAAGTGGTATGGATTCATGGAACAATAGAAATGAATCTGAAGATCCTCTCAGTGCAAAACAGGTACTGGTTGTTAGGAACAATGAACTAAGAAGAGTCATTCCAAGGTAAAAACATTTCTGCTTTCTTCTGCTCGAGCAGGCTGCTACTGCTGCCTGGTGATCACATCTTCTAATAGAGGCTTTTCCAGAGATATAGTCCCTGCAGGGAAATATGGAATCTCTTGGATCAGGTTGTACCCAGGCTTGGCTAAGTGCTAGAGAAGTTTAGGATTTAAGTGGCGGTGAAGTAAGTATTCAGTATTCATCAGTATGAATAAGGCCATTGATGCTAGACATAGAAGGTATACTAAATGGGTTGGAGTGATACACAGAATAATACAGTACAGGGCAGAACATCTGTTGAAGGGATGAGGTTAACCTGTTTGTCTTCATGTTTGAACACTGAGAGAGAATTGGGGCTGTAATGGAGGAGAGGTTGTTTCAGTCTGCTGGTTGTATTAACTGAGGCTTATTATTAGATGAGTCAGGGAGATAGGAGAAAGAGGGAATGGAATATAAGGTGAAATAAGTATTGATGTAGTGTTTGGCAGAGAGAAATATGGTCACTACAATTGTTACCTGCAGATTGTATAAAGTAATGAAAATGCTGTATGAACTTGCAGAAATACCAATGGCGTAGACATAAGCTGCTAACTCATGGATGCCTTTTAAATGGTCTCTTCCCCTTGCTTCATGTTCATCTACTTTTGTTCTTTCCATTCTCTTTTTTTGCCAACTATCCTTTCCCTGACCATCTTGGAAACCTTGTGGATAAGCTCCCATACCTTTTTATATACCTATATATATACCTGGTCAAATTATATCAGAGGCAAAAAGGAGGAAGGTCCCAGTACTTAATCCCACATTACAAACACCCCGGTGCAGCTTCTAGGCACTTAGCTTCAACAATAAACAGAAACTGAGAAATGATGGGGTATTTGGTAGCTGGGGAAAGGGCAATCTGAAGACACAGTTGTGTAAGCTAGGATCACAGCAATTTTTTAAAGAGCCTGACCCTGTATGAGCAGTCCTGGTTTTACAAACAGGGGAACTTAGGTTTGAATCTGATGCAAAGTATCTTGGTAACAAATATGAGGAAAGGTTCTCATACTCTTATTCACCTAAGCAGGAAAAACTCTGCATTGACAATAGTCTTTTGACCCACACTTTATTTAGTTATGTCTCACCTTATACTGTATTTTGCCCAATATGGCAGGTGACAATGAGCATGTTCCAGTGGTGCTCTATCCCTGTGGATCAGCTGCTATGCATGGTTAGTTGGTCTGAAGAAGCTGCATGTGAACTTGGGCACAGGAAAGTAACAGTTACAGCATGATGTTGTTACATCAGCAAACACTTATTTTTCTATAACAAGCAAATTGATCATTTCTCAAATCATGAATATTTTAAATAGCATGAATGTATTTGTTTCTTTAAAAAATGATGAGTTTTAAATATGTTGTTTGGTTTAGTTTCTAAATGGCACTGGGCTTAGTTATATCTGGTGGAGTCTAGAGTTTTCTGTTGTTATTCTGCTCTTGTTTGAGAGAAACTATAAAATGTTTCTCTAGCTGTCTGACTTTTAAGTCTTTCATGGCTAAGATGACCTCAAACATGACTGAGTTGATTTAGAGACTTAGCTGTGAATCATCGCACCCACCACATTTTTTTTTTAGATGTGAATCAATTGTAAATGGCCATTGCTACAGCTTGTGGCAATAAATTCCACAATTTAGTTGAGTATTGGATTTCATTTTCATCTTAGATCGTATCTATTGCATTAATGCAATGTTCTTCATGGACAAAAGCACTCAAAATGGAGGGAAGAGGAAGATGTCTACTTGTCCTCCAGATCCTTTAATAGTCAAAATAGAAGGCTTTCCTGTTTGAGGGTATACTGGGCTACCTGGATCTGAATTTTTTTGTTTTGTTTTAATTACTCTGAGAATTAAGGCACCCCAAAAGAATACACAATATATTACATGTAAGTGGGCTTATGATGTGTAAATGTAATGATGTGTAAATGCAAGAAGTGTTTTTCTTTACCTTACAATACCTCATATTGTTTATATTTAGTCTGTGTTTAGAAATATCCCTCTTGGGACATACTTTAAACCTGGACACAGGTATGTACAATAAGTTATTATTTATAGACACTCCCAAGCTTGTTAAATACAATATATTCTTAAGTGACTTTTGTAGTATATTTTAAATATGACTTATTGAAGTGAGTTAAAGACAGATACAATCACATATTTTTCCAGCTTGAAATGTGAGCTATTTGCTCATGGTCCAAATGTGACATTTGGGAACTTTCCTTAGATCCCTACAACACAGCCAAGTTGTAAACAAAGGCAACTTTTAAGACCAGCTGTGACCAATCGATTGCTCAAGTTCAATAAGCAGAACAAACACTGATTCACCAACAGCTGAAATTACCATGCGAGCTTGAAGAAAAATATTTTCTGGGTGAGTGAAGCTAATAGGTAGTTATAGAGAAATCTGTATAGGGTTATTTGTTTCCTGAAAGGCCTGAAATTCCTAGATAAAGTATGTGCAGAAAAAAACAATTTTACCGTGTGTAAATATTTTTTTCAAATTTCTTTTAATAGTTTAAATATACTCTTCTATTGATGACTCACAGAAGGTTCAACAATTCTATTGTGTTTTGATATAGTAAAATCAGCAAGAAGTGGCCTGACCCCAAACATTTAGTGTTTTGATAGCACTCTTATCACATAACTTGACAAGTACTGCTTAACTCTCAAAATGAAAAGTTAGCAGTTTAATACTGTCTATCAAGAATCATTTCTTTTATATTTTCAGATAAGAAAGCCCTGTGATTAACAAAAAATTTTCTACATCCTTGTAAGTGATCAAACCTCACAATGGTTTACAGTAAAACTGGGATTTTGTTAGGCTATTAACAATTGTCCAAAAGGGCCCAGAAATAAACATCAGGAAATGTCCCAAAGGTTCTGAGCCTGAACAAGTGGTGAGGGGATCAAATCAAAACCTGAAAAGCAAACAGATCAGGAAGACTATATTGTATATCTCAAGTCAAAATTCTTTCAGTTTGACACAGTATTAAACAATACAACATTATTCTTTGATTAACAATCTTGTCAAAACAGTGCCAGTATATAGCTGGGGTTTTGTTTTCCCCATAGCCTTTCATGGATATGTTTAAGTACATGGATACAGACATGAAATACTGTATAAAGAGAAAATGGATAGGCAGCTGTAATTGTCTTCTCTCCTCATTTACTGCTCTAGTTCCTGGCAGTGGTGCTCAGATCTTGTCATACTCATATAATCTGGATTAGTATGAGTCTTTCTCTTGGCTTATCATTTCATTTTACTAGCCCTTCAGCTTTTCTCTTTAGTTCTCACTTTGATGTGAAGTTACTATGTTTGCTGCACTTTATTGCATTTCTTATGTACTTCACTGTAGTGTCTCTGGCTTAGTGTATTGAAATAGTAGCGGTTACATTTTCTCCATTTTTTATTGATCAAATAATACAGTATTTATATATAATACAGTATAGACTTCTTCCTTTATAAATAGGGAATTCAACTTACTTCCAATTACGCTACGATAATTCAAGTTACTGCAGGTTGACCAATCTCTCATCTGCTTTAAACAATGTCTACTGTAAACTACAACTGAAAATCATGCAACTTGAATAATTAAAGGGTATAACTGGAACAACTGTTTTGAGTACTTCTAATGCTTTTGATTAATCCTACCCTCACTAGTCCAGAGATGATAGATAGATTTTAATTAGAGTTATATGGCTTCCCATCTTGCCAAGTGACTCTGGGCAGCTAGCACAGTAAAAGCATCCATATAATGCACATTTTAAAAAAACCACCCTAACAAAGCATACAAACAAAAAGCAAAGAAGGGCAACCAAGGTTAAACCCATCAACACAAATTCGTGTAACTCATGAGCTCAACTACCTCTTGACCCCAATGCCTGGGAGAAAAGCTGGTGTTAAGAGCTTTTCTCTTAAGCCAGCAAGGTCAGTGCCACTCCAATCCCAGGTAGAATGGTGTTCCAGAGGGCAGGTACTGCAAGGGAGAAAGCATGCTTCCTGGGGCCACCAGCTGACACTCTTTGATAGATAGGCATCATTTCCCCTGCTTTAAGATATTATGCCTAAGAAATGTTTTATACTCAAAACACCAGAAAATGGTAGTCTATACTCAGCTGGGAGTCCAGGTAGTGCGATATGTAATGCACTTGTATGGCTAGATTAAAAATAAACAACTGAATATTTAAAAAATATGCATGATTAAGCATCTACTTTAGGCTAAAAAATGCTTGAGTTCAGTCAGTGGGCAAAGGAGACATATACTTGATTTAAAGGTGTCTTAGCTTTATCATGGAATATAACTATTCTTCATTAGCACTATTATCTGGCCAGACAACAAATTTACTACTTCTGAAATATTACCATGTTAATCATCATCAAGCCTTTGATATACAAAAAAGACTCCTCTAACAGGCATAAATGATGTGGTATATTATTGGTCAATGTCCTGCTAAATTTAATTATTTAGGAACCAATTTACTGATAGTTCCCTCCGCTGAGATTCGTTATCTTCTCCACCAAGTACATTTACCAAACTATTAATGGCAAAAGATAGGGCTGAGTACAGCGGTACCTCTGAAGTATTTAAATATTTAATAGCATTGCATAAAATTAAAGTAAACCTATGTTTTAACAAAACACAAGCTGCAAGGTCTGAAGGAAACTTTGGGGAATGATTAATAAATTGCCTTTCATATCCTTAATGGAGTTTAGAAAGATCAGACTTGATAGTATGAACAGCCATTTCAAAATAACAATAAAATATAATGCAATAATAACATTTTAACCTTTTCCCAAATTATTCTTCTTACTGTTGCCATCAAAGTTGACACTAACAGAATTTTAGTTTAATACTACATATTCTGAATATTACTTGGAAATTCTGGCAGCTGTTCTGAAATTGACTCTGCTTTCCTTAAGTTCACCATGCATTCATTTATGAAGTGAATCACTGATGAATTTTTACTCTCTTAAAAATGGCATTTTGTAATCTCACAAGACCTTAAGCTGTTTTTATTTGGAAATACATCTGCTCTGATACAGGATATGCATGCCTATGTCACATCCTAAATGGTTCAACTTCTGAAGTTGATTGTCAACTCAGTAGAATGCAATATGCATTTCGCTATTTTCTTTCAACAAGTGAAATTGTATCTCAGAGAATTGGGAGCTCTAGTCATTGTTCAAAATGAAGAGGAACTAAGGCATGACACTACAGGCAGAATAATGAGAAGGAAATAAGATTTAGACAGAAAAAAATGGCAAAATAGATCTGTAAATAATGGCCTGGTCAATTCCCATTTTTAAAATTTTAAGCAGGTCTTTCTTTCTGTACCTTCTCTCTCTCTCTTTTGTCTTTGATGCACACACACACACACACAATTCACCAAGATGCTACAATGAGGAGCAGCCCAGGGTCGATCATTTCATATAGCTGTGCTTGGATATATTTATATTTAATAAGTGTATTTATATGTTCAAGTTTTTTTCTTTTTAAAAAAGTTATAGAAGGCTTACATATGGGAACATTAAAGCAATATTTTCCAAGTGGTGCAAGATTTATACCCTCCCTCAGTTCTTCTACTATGCCCAGGTCTTTGGTGAGTGTGATTGAAGCCCCCTTCCAGGTAATATGGTTGCCTTCTTGTGGCTGCCTGGTTTTTGCCATCTTTTGTTCCTTGTTTTTACTACTGTATTATTTTATGTGTTTTTATCTGTGAATCATACAGAGTCACTGGGAGTTGGGTGGTGTAAAAATGGCATACATACACATATGGCCTAAGGAAAAACCTTTGGTCAGCTGGAGAAATATAGAACAACATTAATGATTTTAAGCACTGCCGAATTAGCAATAGTTCTATTTTAGTTACAAGAAAGATTCCATGATCCCAGTGAAATACTTCAACATGAACAAAATGGGCAGGGGATTTCTAATTTCCTATATTTTCTGAGGATTCTCAACAGTGCATGCACCATATTGAAAGAAATGGGATGGCCTTTCCACATCAAACTACATCTATGCAAAAGATTGGCAGTGCAGCATGCAAGCTTTGCTATTCTTAATATGAAGTGATTTTTTAAATTATTTTTTGGCCCTTTGGTTATCACAATGAGTGTTCTAGAGATGATCAAGTTATCAAGACTTCTTTTAAAATAAAATGCTTTTTATGGGTAAAATTCAAAGTATACATCAATGTATACATCCTTTCAAAAATGATGCCTTTCATCTGTCAGGAAATCCAACCAGTTGTTTCTCTACCTGAAATACTTTTGATTCTCTTTCCAGTGGGTTTTTCCCAGTGCTTGTATATAATTTGCCTTCATTTCAGCTGCCTTCCTATGAGGCCTTGCTTTCTAGAACCATGAGATAATTTGGAGATTCCCCTCCTAGATTTGAGAAAGACTTCTGACCTTTAAAGGGGATGACAGGATCAGAAATAAGCACTGCCTGTTAACCTCAGGGGCCGGTGTTCTGTTGTCAGAAACTCCATCAGGAAGGGATGAGGTGGGATAGGGAGGGGAGGGGAGGGGAGGGGCAGAAACAGGTAAGGTGGAGCTGGGAGTAGTTATGGATGGAAAGAATCCAAGGCCATCTCAGCTCCCCAAATGCCAAATTGGGAGATAGTTTAGACCTAGTGTTTAACATGGTAGTGGAAGGGAATAAAGAAAACCTAGCCACATACCTGGAGAAGAGAAGAAAAACAACTCTCACCATCAGGTTTTTAAAATTCCAGCTTTTAACACTGGAGCACTGCAAGAAGTGACTTAGGATATCCCTATCAAAATTAAAGAAAACCATGAAATTTATAATAATTACATGGTCAGAAAACAGATTTTACATAACTGGAATGCTTGGTTTCTATCTACACATTAATAGCATGCAAACTGTTGAGGCTGTGTTGTTGGTTCACGTACCAATCTGTTTTTGTTTGTTTGTTTGTTTGCTGATGACACTCTCCCTGATATTCTTACTTATTTTATTCTGTGCAGGAACATGCACAAAAATATTTGAAGTTGATGTTAATTCCCCCGGTAAAATTCATCCTGATTATTGTGAAGTGTATGAACAGACAGCTAATCAAGCAGCTTTTTATCTGATGAACTATGTTTTTCTTCTGTTTGAGCCTATTATTTGAATTCTTTTGGGGAAATGCAAATGTTGCTGTTACATACCTCTGGGTCTTTTGTTCCTGGGTGTCTCTAAATTTGGCAAAAAGGGCGATTGTTGAAGCAAAAGGTGGTTAAAAGAATTATTCTTAGGTGTAATAAAATGAAAAGCATGCAGGTGGTGCTATGGGAATTACTTTTGAAGGGTAGCATAGAATATTTAATTATGAATAAGGTACAACTTAAATGTGGCATAAATGATATAAAGCAGAAAGAAAACTCTTTGGAACACACAAGCTTTATGTTTCCTAATACAAGCTAAGAATGCTAATAAATACAAACCAAATCTAAATAGTTCCAAGAATTGTTTATCTATCACTACTTAAAAGATCAAAACTTTGTCCAATTAAATAATCAATTATTATAGTATGTAATTCATAAGTCTGGAGCCTAATTTTCACCTCAAGTAAAAATAAGAAAATAGAAACATTTTGGACAGAAGTTTAAGGGAAGCAACATTTCATTATTGCTATAGAATGCCAAGGACTATTTTTCAAGTTGATATACCTTAATATAGTTACAGAAAATCACTGGAGAGATTGGGAAGCATAAGCATCAAGGTGTGTCATTTAAAATGGGAGCAAAGGAAAGGATTAAGATATTATAATTATACATGGAATACAAAATTTCTGCACATGAATATTCATTCAATAAAATTGAATCCATAATAAACTTCATATATGTGAACAGCCTTGTTTATATATGTACTGCTCCCTTTTACTATTTCCATCTGTAGCGAATGAGCTAATAATATGTTTTAAAACAAACATTATTCCTAATAGTACCTTTCAAATACTTCCTGTACCTTTGGGGAATTTATTAGCTTATTTCTCCTGTCTTGTGAGCCTTGACTTCCTCTTTTTCCTTCATAAGTATCTTATTGAATTCTCAAAAAATGACACCTTCTAATGACAAAAAGTAATATTTCATAACATGTTTTATATTACATACTTCAATGTATCTTTCATTGTATGAGTATTAATATATTAAAATACAAATTGACATTGGGGATATTTGTGAGTCTTTCTCATTTACTTTTAGAAAAAGTCTTGACCCTTAATCAACTGAAGAGCACAGGGTGTTCTGGTAGACCAGAAAGCTGTACAAGGTCTAGAAGAATTAAACTCCTGTTAGGGTTTCTAGCTGAGCTAGAATAACTCAACATTGCTATCTACAATTCCTAAATTAACCTCATAGATGGGTGGCTGCATCTCCTGCAGATGCTTTGTTAAAATGCTTTTGCTTGCTACTTTCTGATACAAGCAGACACCAGCCAAGAGAGTGCAGCACTGGATTTCTTTTTCATAAGCTAACAGATATGGCTCTTGTGAGTATATTTAGATTTTGAAAGAAGTTGAGAATTTTGAATTTAAGAGGGGTCTTTGTGAGATGATGCAATTATTTTTTAAAGGGTGGGAATAATATTTACCTTTATCTCTGGGTGTGTTTATGTGTGAATATTTATAGGCAAACTGCATTTATATACTGTCATAATCAAAACTGACCCCTGGTACTTTACAACATCAGTAAAAGCACAAACATACAATAAAATCAGATGAAAATCATATAATGTAACAATATAAAACTATGGCATCTACCCCCAACCCACTACCTATAACAGTTGAACTTCAGACAGCCTTTAGAAAAGCTACATCTTCACTGTCTTTCTGAAGGATACCCAGCCTGAGCCTTAGAAACTGTTCCACAAGATGGGGGCCATCAATATAGGGCCTTTACTCATCTGTCTTTACGTATGTGGGGAATTTTCAGCCTATTTACTTGAGATGACCATACAGGATATATTCCATGTGAGGAAACTCATCCTGAAGATACCTGACAGCCAGCTATGTGGACCTTTAAATATTAAACCCAGCACATTGAAATGTATCCAGAAATCTACTGGAAACCAGTGCAGTGCCTGCAGTTTTAGCATTATGTGGCTGTAACAGCTCTGATCTCCCAGCATGTGGGCCACTGCATTCTCCACTGATTGTAATCTTCATAGTAAATCTGATATAAAGCATATTCCAATTCTGTAGCAATGGTAGCATGGGTTGCATTGCCAGGTAGGGCCATAAATGGCACAGCAGCTGGCAATGGGCAAAAATTGCCCTGCAAACCCTGCAGTAGCCACCAGAGGAGTGATACCCAGAGTTAAAACTGGTGCAGATAAAATGCCAGGTGCTTCTGGGATTCAACTTCAGCCTGTTCCAACCTATCTTGATTCCTACAGCCTCCAGAAACTGGGTCAAGACCGCTAAGGCATTTCCAGACAAGGATGGAGATACACAACTGGATATCATCAGTATGCTGCTAATATCTCACCCTAAACTGATCAGTAATTTCTCCCAGCAGAAATTACTTCCTATTTTTTGCTATTAGAAAATAGGAGTGAGATGACTGATCTCTGCAGTGTCCCACAAAAGAATGGCCACTAGCAGACCTCTCTTCCTCTACCAATAATTAGAAACACCAGCTGTAAAATAGCTATTTCCAACCCTCTAAGGAAGTTGAGCAGGATACCATGGCTGATGGTATCAAGCGCCACTAAGAGTCAAGAAAGATAAGGAGGACAACCTCCCCTGTAAAGGTCAAGGTAGCAAGGTCCACCAGAGCAATCAGTGCTGTTTTCATGCCTAGGCTTGAACCCAGACAAGAAGATATCCAGATAATTTGCTTCCTTTCAATCATTCTGTAGCAGAAACCTACCATCCTCTCAGCAATCTTCTCTAAAAAGCCAGGAAGGTATTTGTTCAAGATTGCTGAATCCAGGGAGGCCTCTTCAGGCAGGGCCACACCACCACTATCATCAGCTTTAAGTCATCTGGCATAATCTCTTCTCTCAAAACAGCCATTGACGACCACCTATACTCATCTACTTACAGCCCACCAGTTACCTAAAAAAGCCAGGAAAGACATGGATCCAAGTCACTTTTAGCAAACCCGTCAGCAAATTTGAGTGAATTCATCATCAAACTGCTGTGCAAGTATGTCACAATAATTTCTACTTACATCACCATATTGCTACCCATATTATGTAGTTATATAGCATGATTTGTAGTTGTTGGGTTCCATATATAGTGGAACCTCGGTTTACGAACTTAATTCATTCCGTGACTCTGGTTGCACCCCGAATTGGTCGCAACCCGAAGGAAATTTCCCCATAAGGTTCAGTGTAATTACCGTTAATCCATTCTGGCGTGGAGGACAGCGAGGCAGCTCTTGCTTGGAGGGAGAGTCCCCCTCCCTACGACCACACGTCAGGGGCAGAAAATGGCCACAGACCACGTGTCAGGGGCGGAAAAATGGCCGCGGACCATGTGTCAGGGGCAGAAAATGGCCACGGACCACGTGTCGGGTGGAAAATGGCCGCGGACCACGTGTCAGGGGCGGAAAAATGGCCACGGACCACGTGTCAGGGGCAGAAAATGGCCACCGACCACGTGTCAGGGGTGGAAAAATGGCCACGGACCACGTGTCAGGGGCGGAAAATGGCCGCGGACCACGTGTCAGGGGCGGAAAATGGCCACAGACCACATGTCAGGGGTGGGAAAATGGCCATGGACCACGTGTCAGGGGCGGAAAATGGCCACGGACCACGTGTCGGGGCGGGAAAATGGCCGCGGACCACGTGTCGGGGCAGGAAAATGGCCGCGGACCACGTGTCGGGGCGGGAAAATGGCCGCGGACCACGTGTCGGGGCGGGAAAATGGCCACGGACCACGTGTCGGGGCGGGAAAATGGCCGCGGACCACGTGTCAGGGGCGGAAAATGGCTGCGGACCACGTGTCGGGGCGGGAAAATGGCCGCGGACCACGTGTCGGGGTGGAAAATGGCCGCGGACCACGTGTCGGGGCGGGAAAATGGCCGCGGACCACGTGTCGGGGCGGAAAATGGCCGCGGACCACATGTCAGGGGCGGAAAATGGCCGCGGACCACGTGTCAGGGGTGGAAAATGGCCGCGGACCGTGCCATGGGAGGGAAAATGGCCACATATCCTGTTCGTACCCCGAGGCGGAGTTCGCAAAGCGAGGTAAATTTTTGCAACCGGAGCTGGTCATAACCCGAAAAGTTCGTTAACAGAGGTGTTCGTAACCCGAGGTACCACTGTATTTGTGTGAAAGTATGAATGAACATGTATGAAAGATGAAATAACTCAGTGTGTCACAAAGGCAGGAGGATTATTCTAGTAGATATTACTACTAGAAATTACAACAACGTGGGTATGAGGGCTAGAAAGACCAATGGCAGATGCAGAAAACCTGAAACTAGACTAGTCTTTTATGATAACCATGCATGGATATCAACCAACCACCCCACTGAGAAACAACCAAGTGTCAGTCTGTTGAGGTGCATGGGTGGCTGAAGGAGATATAAAATTTGAACCATGGAGCTGTTATATATAGGCTTATAATTGGCAGTTGCTGGTTTTCTCCTGTAATCATGACTTTTGTAGCACCTGTAATAAAACTAGCTTATCAAAAAATGTTTTGGAATCTCTGCCTGCTAGCCTTCAGGTCTGAAGCCTGGGTGAATGAAAAAACCTTGTAAACCTGCTTAGCTGGGTGTTGGTTAAAGACCAGAACTCATCCTCCCCAGCAACTAGCACCCAGATAAGCAGAGATTAACATGAGGCAAACAATCTAGCAGAAAACAATACCCTAATCAAGGAGCTACCAAGGAGAAAACCACACCCCCACCAACACTGGCAGGCAATCTACTGTATGTATACAGGGAGCAAGCCCCACCCTCACTAGCACTGATGATGTCACAGCGTTGGGTAATGAACGTCTGCAAGCAAACAATCAAGCTCAGAGAGCACCAAGGACTCCACAGTTCAACCCTGAGCTACATATATTCTCTTCTATTGGATTTTAGTTATGCTTGCTTTTGAATAAGTACATGTAATGTTGTAGCCTTAAGTTCTCTTAAATATGATTATTTATTAAATTAATAGTTTCTCAGTATTTTGATTGTAAAATTATTTTTAAGATGTCTCTATTGAGTACCAATTCTGATTATACATAAGCCTTCATTTTCTCACTGGGTATGTGTAATGATCTCTATATAACAAATATAGATTGACATTGATCAGCACAGAAAGTCTGGGAGAGATACTTATTGTCGGGGGGAAAAATATATATATTTTTAAATTGGCAGCAAAAATAATTATATTTCCTGGTGAGAGCTGGTCACCATTTCAGAAAGTGATAAATAATAAGTCTCTTGGACAGGATTTTTCTTATTATTTTTTATTTTGGTACCCTTACAGCTGTAATCATGCTTCTTGTCAGGTACTGGAAAGATAAAGACAAATGACCTCCATAGCTATACTGTCAATGCATTTTGATATAAACTGAAGAATAGCATGCCTTTTAGGAGGGAGTATTTCACTATTTGTCCTGTTGTAGCCAGAGAAGAAAGAGTATCTTGTTTCAACAAGGTCCTCAGGGCAGGAAACATATGTGTTGGAGGGTGCTTGGGGATTGTGATATTTCTATTCATTTTCATATTCACTATATATGAAAGTACTGTAAGTAGGACTGTATCAGGAATGAGCTTCCAATGCACACATTCATGTTTGTCTTAGAATTATAGTATTTGTGCTGTGGAAGGGACCTAGAAGTCATCTGGTTTAATTCCTTTCCCATAAATCATCCCTGATAGGCGGTAATCCAGTCCTAGTCTGAAAACCTCTAGTGAAGAAAGGTCTGTCTGTGCTCTAGACAGCATATTCTTCTGCTTAACAACTCTTACCATCATGGAATTCTTTCAAATATAAATCCTGAATCGGTTTTCTTTTTATTTCAACCCTTTGAGCATAGAATATAACAGTTTGAAATGACCTTGAAAATTCAGCTTTCACCCAGTTCCAATTGTCACCTAGTGCAGGAATACATTAAATGCCCTTTGTTTAAATATGTCCCACAAAGAAGAGTCCACCATCTCTTAAGGCAGTCTCTGACACAGTGGAACACCTCTTACTATTAGAATGTTCTCCTGTTGTCCTGACAAAATGTGCCTCCTTGTAATTTATATTCTCTGTTTCTTATTCTGTACTTTGGAACAACTTGGAACAATTCTGCCCATTTTCCACTTGACAGCTCTTCAGATTATTGAAGTCAACCATCATGTCTTCCCATAGTCATTTATTCTCCAGGCTAAACTTAGCCAGTGCCTCCAACAGTTCCTCATCAGGTTTTCCTTCCAGGCTGTTTATCATCTTGGCTGTTCTCCTCTTGGTTTAGTTTGTTAATGTCCTTTCTAACATGTTGGATTCCAAACTAGATGCAATATTCTAGATATTGTCTGACCAATGAAGAATAGAGAGGAAGTTTGACTTTTCTTAATCTTGATTGCATTGCTTTCTTTTTTTCCTTTTGGCTCTTCATTACACTGGTGGTTCATAATCAACTGATACTCCAATCATACTCCTGGATTCTTCTGACATGCTTCTCCAATGCTAGGTCGCTCCAGTCCAGAACTTAGGTATTTAATGTTTTCCTACCAAGATGCTTAATTTTATGCTTGTGATACCTCAATGTGATCCTGTTGGATTTGGCCCGTTGTTCATGCCTGGCAAACTCATTTTGAATTGTGATTTTGTCCTCTGATTTATTAGTCAGTTCCCTTAACTTGGTGTCATCTTCAGCTTGACACTCACTTGATACTTCCCTTCAGGTGATGCAGAATCATTTATGAGGATTGACTCAACATAAAAATTGCTGGACTGAAAATGATAATCACATAATTCTTGCTGCTGGAAAACAGCTAGATTTTTCACTATGTTTAATGGGGTCCAGTGCCAAAAGCATTTGGCATGGATGTAGGAAATTCATATTTAAATTCCAACACAGCAGTGACATGCCAGACTGATCCCAGCATTATTTTTTTACAGTTTGAATATGAAAAGTATCCTAGTCTAAATGGTAAAATTATTACTGTTTGAGAATCATGGACTTTGAAAAGTCAATCTTCTGCAGTAAACATGGGGGGAGTATTTTGATCCTTCTTTCCTGATTGCCCAATTATATTTTTATTACATTGACATGTACTTCTGCAATTTGAAGTTCATGATGCTATATAGGTATTTTGCCATTTAAACCTGGATGCTTTTCATATTCCACTTTTAAAAATGTTAATTGTGAGGTACTGAATAGGTTTGAACAAGATACTATTTTAACCTGTTAGTATGAACCTTATGAAAATAAGTTGTCACTCTGAGCTTTTCACACATAAACATATCAGATCATTTAAATCAGCCGCTGGAGCAGATAGCATGCAGAGTCTGTCATTGTCCTCCTGACCTAGCTTTTTTGGCAGATTTCAGTCTTCTAACTTAGCTGAACTCCTGCTTTAGCAGATCAAACAGAAGAAAAATGTCAAGAAAAGAAGCCTTATGTAAAGGCAAAAGAATTACAGACTATCTCAAAGAACCATAAATATATGAATCTTAGTACTCCTCCAGCAACAAGGAGAAAGAAATCAACAATGAAGGTATCTAGAGTGAGGCGCCTTAGATAAGTTATTGTGACTCTTGACTTGATCAAGTGCTTGATCAGATAACTCAAGTAAGAACTTAAACTGAAAAAAGAGAAGCCTATAACATTGTTAGAGGACTTAGCAAGTATGACTGAACAAATTAATAAGCATGGCTGGTGTGGGTCTTCCGGGCTGTGTGGCCGTGTTCTGGAAGTTTTGTTTCCTAACGTTTCGCCAGCATCTGTGACCGGCATCTTCAGAGGGCACAAAGAGAACTGCTCCTGGAAGACCCACATCAGCCATTGTATTCCGGCCGTGAAAACCTTCGACAATAAATTAATAAGCAGTTTAAGGAAATATTAAAGTAAATGTGTGACAGCTCAAACTAACATTCTATAAAATTCTAGCATACAGAATAGAAGAGGTGTACAGACTGATTCAAGATATTCCCCTTTAATATCCTTGAAGTCTTTAACATCTGGGCATTTGCAAACATAGAACTGGCCAAATGAAAATGTGGAAAGACAAAGGTTTATACAGAATAAGAATAAGATCTTAGGGAAGAGGTTTTTGATGAACTGAAGATTACTACTAAACAAAGAAATACATTTACACAAAATTAGGAATATTACATATATTTGATGGAGAGAATATGGAGGTAAAAAGCAAGAAATATATTACAAGTCTACTTTCAGCAGCTAAATTATTAATTGCTCAATATTGGAAATACTTGGATGATTTATTAATTGAAAAATTGCACAGTAAAATTTTTTAGCATCTCTCCTTGAAAAAATATCACATAAAGTTCATATATTTAAGAAATAGGATTTGAACCATCATTTTACAGGATCTGGAGGGATTATATTTGTTTTATAAATGAAAATACGTCTTCTATCAACTCACAAGATATGCAGAAATTATAATATCTGTAAAAGATGACAACATTTTGATGCTAAACTGATAAACTGATAATCAAACTGTAATGATATTGTTTAAAATAAACTATATATGATAATTTAAGTAAAAATCAAATCTATATTTTCTGTGGTTATTTACAGTGCAGTGATTGTAAAGGCTGAAACTACAATTGTCTGAATGTGAGATGTTATTGTTTTGTAGAAAAGTATTTATTGTGCCCCATGATGGCCATCATATTTTTCTTCCACCATCTAGAAGTAAACAGATCAACTATCTAAACTTTAATAATTTTTTCAATCTTTTTTCCTAGAGGAGCAGATGGGACTGATGTTAATTGTTAAATTAAATTGCCATATGGATATGAAATCACACACAGCCCATTAGTTAACACTAATTTTTAATAGGTTTTATCTTGTTATCACAACTATAGTTGTCATGATCATCTGCTTGATCATCTTGCTTTCAAGAAATTTATAGTCTAGGATACCACTGGTAACATATGGTATAAAAATAGACTTTGCTACCTGATTTTAAAAGCTCCTGTAAAAAGACACACAAAAAATTGCAGTATTAATGCTCACTACTTGAGTCCAGTACTGGGCACATAACAGGAGGTTGAAATGGGATATGTTTTCTTTTCTGCTGTTCTAATGGGTTAAGGAATTGTCTTATAATTCCTTTTAGCCAGTGCATTTTATGTTAACAGTCCATAACTGTCAGTGTTGACAAAGGTACTGTAAAACAAAAAAAGAAAAAAGGTATACTGTACTGTTAGAACCAGGCCTAGCCCTTCCATAAGCCACAGTGAGACGCTCATTCCAAGCAGACTATTGGAAGCAGTAGAGGAATAGTGCTTCTTCTTCCCACCATGTTGATCCAGAATCAGGCACCAGAATGACTACACCCCTACTATGCTAGTTCTGCCTCCATTTATGGAACAATAGGATCAGCAACTTCATACAATGTAAAGTCCTGCTTTTAAGTCCTTCAGACTTCTTCCTAGAGGATCACATCTTGGTCCCCTTCTCTTCAGATTAAAACTGAAATTCAGCAGGAGAAAATGGTGGCTGATGCCCAGTTGTGCACTTCGTGGCCATGAGCTTCTAGCTCTACCAGGTGGCAGATAGCACCTTTGATACTACCTTTGGTAACATCAGCCCCCAGCCTGACTAGTTTCTACAGGAATGGAGCTTATACAGGCCTCTCAAAAGTCTCACTTAGTCACACTGTGCAAGAAGTAATCAAGTCCCACAAAATTTGAATGGACTTCTCTGTGCTATTAGCAAAAGTAATATATTACTTTAAGTTAGCTTTAGATCATGTTTATATGTTGGCATGGATTTATGAGATTTAGGAATCACTCTCCACCTACCAGGTACTTGGGATAAAATGTAAAAAAAACAAGAAATGTTTAAATATTACCAAAAAAACCCCAGAAAAAAATAATGATGTGATACAATACAATCTTAGAGTAGAATTAATATTTCAGAATACTAAAAACCCAGTGGAACAGAACCAGTCTTTACTAATTAAAGTAAAATACTAAAGGGCCAATCTTGTGTTACTCAGGGGTATGTCATACAAAGTACTTTTCTTGCATTTGTAAGTTTGCATCCTGTGAAAAGGAAACATAGCTTAAAAATCAGTTGGCTCATTCAGAGCATAGTTGAAAAGCAAAACGGAAAATATACATTCTTTGGGTGGTTCACAACAAGGCCTTCCTATACTGTCTAAAGGATGGACATTTAACTTTAGCACTTATCTGGGCTGGTGAATGGTAGAGAATAGTGTACTTCCTATCCAATTCTACCACACCAGTTTTCCATAAGATTGTAACCTACCCATAAATACACATCTCACTATTTCCCTTTGGGGTAAGCAATGTCTATGCAAAGTGCAGTAAAAATGAGAAGCAGTGGCCAAAGGGATTTAAAAGCAAGGGTAGGAGGAAAAGAAAGGAAGAAATCTAAATCCAGTTTACATCAACCCCAATCACAGTACCTTTCCATAACTTTTCCTTTGCTATCCATCCTTGCCTCCCCAAACCCCAATGGTAATATCTTCACACATTTTCCATTTTCAATGAACATTCAACCAAGATACACAAATTTATCTCTTTTCTAATTTTCCATCATTTATGTATAATTTACTATCACTCCTTTTTTCCTGTCAAAAACCGCAGCCTTAATCTCAATACATTAATTTATACTTTAATGCAGCTCATTGCATCATACAATCTCAGTCGGTTTATTACAGTCTTAGACCAGTACAAGAAGTGTGTCCATGAGTGATCTGTGAGCACTTAAAAATTTAATGAAATTAGTAAACACCATTTGAGACAAAATTAAAATACATCTATAAAATAACCTTACTAGAATCTATGACTAAAGTCCAACATTATATAATCGAACATTTGCAGCACATCATTAGGATTCTCTGCCAATAGCACATTATCTGCATACAAAAGTACATATGCGTTCATGTTCCTAACCACATTTGTACATAGATTCATTCATACATTAAGCAAGGGGACATCACAGATCCTTGTCTTACTCTCTGCTCAATGTTGAACCATTCTCTAAGCATTCAATTTATTCTTACTTATGTCTCACTTTCACCATAAACGATTTTTACTGCATTCAACAACCAACTTTCAACTTCCCATTTGGCAAAATGTTCCATACTTAAAGCTTATTCATTTTTTTATCATATGTTTCTCTGAATCAATGAAGTTGCAATAAACTTTCTCAATTACTTGCTGAATAATAAAAATGCTTTGTCCTTTGCAAATGTTGGTCATTATCACATCTTACATCCTTATCAGAATTCTTCCAAACACCTTTCCAGGTATACTAACTAAGGTCCCTGTTGTTTTTACATTAACTTTGGCTTTCCCTTAAAACTTAATCTTTCCCTTTGAAAGAATGCTGCTGTTGTTCCCCTATACAATCTTCAGAGGTATATGCAGCCTTTACATGCACATACACATACACATTAAACTAGTCAGACAGCTATTCTATAAGCAAACCACACCCATATTTTAACATTTCTCCAGTTTTACTGTCTACACCTGAAATCTTACTATTTTCAAATTTTACAGCATTTATTACTTACTTTTCATTAGTATTTTCTAGGAGACAATCACTTACAGCATTTGTTTCAATTATGTTCTGTAACTTCTCACTGTAATTCTCATAAAAGATCTCTAGAATACCCCTTCCATCATTCTTTCACTTTAATTTCATCTCAAGCCATTTCATCACTTTCATTTTTAATTGCATTCGCTCTGTTGGAGACTACTTGTTTAGCCCCTTTCACTCACTTTGAAAACATTTGGAGTCAATATAGATTTCATTTCAATAGAAGAGAATATATGTAGCTCTGGGTTGAACTGTGGAGTCCTTGGTGTTCTCTGAGCTTGGTTGTTTGATTGCAGGCATTTCATTACCCAGCTAGGTAACATCATCAGTGCTAGTGAATGTGGTTTTTCTCCCTATATATAAACAGTAGCTTGCCCTGTCAGTGTTGGTGGGAGTGTGGTTTTCTCCTTGGTAATTCCTTGATTAGAGTGTTGTTTTCTGCTAGATAATTTGTCTGGTGTTTATCTGGGTGCTAGTTGCTGGGGAGGATCACACCCCCACCAACACTGGCAGGGCAAGCTACTGTATATAAATAGGGAGCAAACTCCACACTCACTAGCACTAATGATGTTTTCTAGTCGGGTAATGAAATGTCTGCAAACAAACAACCAAGCTCAGAGAACACCAAGGACTCCACAGATCTCCCTTCTACTTCTCATAAGGGAAGGCTCTTTCTGATGAAATCTGAATTTTTCTTAATCTGTGCTTCTGAGTTCTTTTGTGAGGCTTTGCATTTGCCTACTCTTAGCCTACAAACCTGTGCAATCCCTTTCCTTTTGACAGAATGTGCTATGATGGACATGTTGCTTCTGTTTATGTAGGCAGGTAATGTGCAGCACTTCCTACTTGTATGTATGTGTGTGTGTGTATGTATGTGTGTGTGTATACACACACACACAGACACACACCTTGTAGCACATGGAAAAAGATCTTGAATATATCAACAGTTATAAAAGAGAGTTATTCACTCTGCAACTTAAATATTTTTAAAAAGCGATCCCAAACAAAACAAAATAAGTAGAATTCAGAAAAGGAAAACCACAGCAATATATTTCATTAAAAATTGAGATATAAATTTCCAGATGCTTGGAAATGCAAAGGCACAGCTGTCACTTTTGCTGACACTATGGGGTCTGACATAATGTCAGTCTTAACTTTGAATTACTGGCTTTGGTTGGCTCATGTTCTCTCCGTGAGGCACAATTTAAATGTACTTTTTGTCTGTGAATATAACCATAGCTCTTATATTGTCAATAATAATAGGCTTCTTTTTTGCCCCCTTAGGGCAAGCACTCAAACAAATGGCATGTGAATCAATAAATACCTTAGATTGCTATATTTATTCATGAGATGTGTATCTCTTTCAGATTCCTTAGGGAAAAAAATCCTTAATTCTTAATCTCATCATATTGGATTGACTGTTTATCAATTTTAAATTAGACCTGATTTCTTACCTGAAAATGAATCTGGAGAAGAGGGGTATTATTTAGTCTTTCTGTGTCTCATTTAATTCCTGCTGTTCCCCCTTTTTTGTTTTCTTAACAGCAGCATCCCAGGTAAAAGAGCACATGATAAGCATAATGGCAAAAAATGCATATATCGATTTGCTTGCATTTGGATGTTCTGTAAGCCGAGCTGCTATCTGCATAAGAAAGGCTGTTCTGTAACCTCACCAATGCTTGGCTTCTCATCTGATTGCCTTTGTTTCCTCCACCTCTCTCTTTTGTTTTATTGCTGGCTCATTGGCAGCTGCTCAGAGTGTAGAGCAGGCTGGTTGGACTGAAGACAATTATTTTTCTAGGGCAACAAAGGTACTTATGAACCCTTAAGCATAACCAATGAACCTGATGCCATTGATGCCCTTCTTACAGCTTGCTTCCTGGAAAATTCATGAATAATATTTTGCTTGGGGCTCATTTGAATAGTCTCACCATTCATTAACTACAGCTGTAAGGCAAGGAATGACAGAGTTCAAAAAGCAAACCAAGGGAATATATTAGTAATAAAATTATCCCACGGCCTTCAGGCATCTTCCCAATCTCTCTTTTCTCTCCACCTAAATTCATAGCACCATTAGTTAAAACAACAGCTTTGTCATTTGCAAGTATCAGAAATGCTGAATTAATATTTGCTCTGTTCAGTTGGGCACAGATATGCAATATCCACATTCCACATCTCTGAAAATTAGCAAGGAATAAAACTCTGAAATGCCTTGGATGTTTTTCACCATGAAATGTATTGCTACTGCTGAACTGTCAACCCAGATAGTGTCTTTAAATCTAACAAAGTGTTGGTTCTTCTTGAAAATTTAACACTGATACCTGTATTTTTCTATAGGCAATAAACAGTGTGAAAATGTAGCATTCAGTGATGCAAATGAGTCTACCCTTTACACACTTCTTCCTATGAAAACCTAATGAAGAAGTATATTTGTATTTGCTATGCAAATGACAATAATTTGCCTATTAAAATGCATCTTTTGTCAAACAGGTGATGTGGTCTGAAAACCCATCTGCTAATATGAATTAAAGCAAGCAGCTAGCATAGGAGGGGATTGTTGTGTTTAGGTTGTACAGTGTGAGTGTGCTAGAATGCTTAAGGGTTACCAAAGTGTTGACACGCTTAGTACAATTTTCATCACTGTCCTTGCTAAATAAAATAAACTACCTAACAGGGCTCTGGAGACTGGAATACTGCCTGTCCTTCTCTACAAATCAAGAGTATTTTCATTCTTTAATATTTATCAGCTGCATCCAGAATGAAATATATAATCTCTCCATTACTACAATATGTATTTCACCCTCATTCAGTGGATAGGTGACTTCTTGAGCAAGCAATTATTTAAATTTATTTCCTATTTTACTTTTACATGGATATAACAAAGAATTTGAAGAACTCAGGAAAATAGAAATTTGTTACATACATTACAATAGTATGAACCTGAAATGTTTGTTTTGTTTTTAACACAGAGCTTATCCCAAGCTTTTAAGATGGGCTCTAGGAATTGCTGAGAAACGTCCCACTACAAATCACTAAGATAATAGCCCAGGTTATTTTTACGGGATATATCTTATCATCTCTGCTGGCAAACAAGACATCCTAAAAAGTATTCATATTTCTTTCTTGTGACAGCAGGCCCAAAGGCTGAACATACAACTTATTACTCATAGCTATGAGAAAGTTAGACTGAGTTTTAAAAAAGATAGTAATTACCATTGATGCTAGATGCCCAAGATTTCTGCAAGTCATCATATGTAAGAAAATAGTTTAGGGCAATGTGAATCAAGGACTAGGGGAAAAAAGTAGAAATCATGTGTTATCATTATTGAACTCTATATAATTCTTAATTCAGACCCACTGCATCATTTGTAATACTTGCTTCTACAGCAGTTGGCTTTGGATCTTTCTCCACTGGTATTACCTGATACTATAAAACAAAAATTTTGAGTAGCACAGGTCAAACTAACTGATGTTTTAATCTGACATCAAAGTTCCAGGGAAACATTTCACCTTTTGCTTTTATGAGCACCTTGCTCAATTCTCATAAATCTGTGGTGAAGAGGTATAACAATCAATCTCTTTGTAGTTCCAGGTTTCACAGCTCTTACTGTATATTGGAGCTTGAAAGAGACCCTGCATGTTATGCTGAAGCCATATGTAATGAAGCCTCCCTACCAGTGTGTTTTTAAGGGTTACTTGAGTAGAGGTTCGCTTTCATTTTGAGATAACTAAAAGTAAAGTCTCCTTTGAGTCAAGCTTCATTCTGATGACTCCATAGGCATGTATACATAGTTTTCTTGGCAACTATAGAGAAATGCTAATGTCTTATTCAACTTTCCAGTTCTGACCCTGGTTAGCTTCTTGAGTTCATCCTAGATTAATTGGATAGTTGAAGTGAATAGGCTCATTTGGCCCAATTTGGACTTACATTGAAATAAACACTAAGAGAGGCAAACCGGCATAAATGGGAGGCCATCCTCAGGTGCAATTTTCCTGGTCATTATGGTACTTTACATGGAAGAACTGGGAGGTCATATGAGGTTACAAATGTAATTTGACCCTAAAAGGAGATCTGAAGTGTGATTTCATCACTTCAGACTTGCACCTGATAAAAATAAAGCAACAGAGGTAATAAACAGTCAGTGAATATCGAATATTTCCAATAATGGTGATAGCAGGAATTGTATCTACCCAACACAGAGATGGTAGTAGATTGGAATTAGTATTAGTAAATCAGTGTGATAGTCTAGTGCTAAATATATTTCATCTCTAAATGTAATGTAGCATTTGTGGCCTACCTAGCACAAAATAGTCTGGCTACTCTTCACACACTCTAGTAAAATACATAATTAACTACTATAATGTTTTAAAGGACCCATCAATTCCTGGCAAATAGAAGGGGTAGAAATGGAACCAGTAACAGACTTCGTTTATTTGGGCTCCAAGATCACCACAGATGGAGACTGCAGCCATGAAATTAAGAGACACTTGCTCCTTGGGAGGAAAGCTATGGCAAACCTAGATAGCATATTAAAAAGCAAAGACGTCACCTTGCCAACAAAGATCTGCATAGTCAAAGCTATGGTTTTTCCAGTAGCAATGTATGGCTGTATGAGCTGGACCATCAAGAAGGCTGAGTGCCGAAGAATTGATGCCTTTGAACTGTGGTGCTGGAGAAGACTCTTAAGAGTCCCCTGGACTGCTAGGAGTTCAAACCAGTCAATCTTAAAGGAAATCAACCCTGACTGCTCATTGGAAGGATTGATACTGAAGCTCAAGCTCAGATACTTTGGTCACCTAATGCGAAGAGAGGAGTCTTTGGAAAAGACCCTGATGCTGGGAAAGATTGAAGGCAAAAGGAGAAGAGGACGGCAGAGGATGAGATGGTTAGATAGCATCACTGAAGCAATGAGCATGAAACTGAGCAAACTCAGGGAGGCAGTGAAGAACAGGAAGGCCTGGCGCGATATGGTTCATGGGGTCATGAAGAGCCGGACATGACTTAACGATTGAACAACAAATGTTTTAAAGCTGTTGAAAGCCATATAGAAATTTCAGCTGCTTTAGAATACTTGATTTAGATTATTCTTTGGGATTTGTCATTGTGAACATAGTTCTGCATGTCAGAAATCTATCCTGGTTTTCCCTAATTGCAATTTAACCAATTAATTTTCATTTATAATTGTTTTAATGGTTGAGACTAGGAATGTGCATGAAAAAGGGCATTTTGTTTTGAGTTTGAACAAAATACCCTATTCAGAACATTCCTTTGATTTTTTTTTAATGGATAGGATAACAGTTCATGCTGAATACTTCAGCAAGCCAACATGCAGAAAAATTGGCAAAAGAAAAAAAAAAGAAAATATTTTCGAGAACTTTCATTATTTAAGTATTGTTTCATCCTCCTACTATGCTCTCTTCCTTGAATTCAAGTATAAGTGTGTCCTTCTTTGCCATGGGGACATGCTAGTTGAAAGGAATATGAGGAGACATTTATTAGGCTGGCTCTCTTTAAGGTCTCTCTGAGTTTTTTTCCTCTCTCACATGCATCTTACAAATTACCTCTCACTTACCTCTCCCAGGTTAGAAGGCCATCCTGGCAAACAATTAATTCCAGTTAGTCCATAAACACAAATAGAATTTCTTTAAGAAATGTTTTAAAGTAAACCTCTTACGTAAGTTGTACACAATGAAACCTAATACTGTGGACATTGAGGAACATGGACTATCTCCTTCTGTTTAAAGGTTTACCTTCAGATTTACTATTTTTCCCTTTTGACAGACTGGCACAAACAAACTAATAAAAGAATTTTAGTTTTTACCTGTAGAATGAGAAAATTAATTGCTGAAAAGTAAAGAAAAAAAGCAAAAGTTTTCTGCCCAGGAGGTAGGTCCCATTTTGTGCAATCCTAATTGGGACTAAAGTCATCTTCTCCTGTATGAAGTGTCCCATTTCTGAAGTTCATCTTTTGCCCCAGATATCCCTATTTTCTGAACCTAGGCAGGCAGCAACTGACAAGTGTATAACCTTGTGAAGAAGCAATGCATTTTGATCTCTCTGCTTATGTCTCTTACAGTCTTCTGAAACTGCAATATAACCAAGTAGTCCAAAACCCTGATTCTATTACTATATATTGATTTTAGTCACTTGTGGCTGCTTTAGACTTGGCAGAAAAGCTTCAAGTTGGTAGATTCAAACAACTGGACAAGGGGAGGTCAATTGATGATGGTTTTCAATTGGAGAAGGAAGCTCATCTCTGAGAGGATCTTGCTGAGAGAAGGGGTAGTGGGTGAAGAGATCAAGCAGAGGTCTTGAGGAACTTCAGCAAATTGTCTTTCATATACTGAAATCATTCTAGAAATTGAATCAGCAGGACAAATATAAGACAGAGAAGGCTGCTTTATGGATCTAATTGTGACTGATTTGCTGAGATAAAGGTTAGGGAGATCTGATTTGATGGAAAAGCTATTAAAGCTTATTGGCTGTAAAGATTCTAACATATGAAGAATCATGACTGCTTAAATGTACAGTTTACACATCAGGGTATGACAACAAAAGGCCTACTACACTTGAGATTATGCATATGTTCTTGGCACACTAGATCCCCAAACTCTTTTGCAGTCCATTAAAAAAAAAAATTACAGACATGTTAGTGTCTGAGAATGCAGTAAAAAGTATACACAAATAGTCAAACAAAAAATCTGAAGCAGCTTAATATTAATAAATAATAAGAATACATAAAAATATTATTTATTTATTTATTTATTCTGCTAAAATAAGCACAAATAGTACCATGAACTATATGATTAACAAAGTAACCTTTAAAAATTAAAAATTAAGACATAATTCTAGTTATAGTCATGTAATAAATATATAATTTTAGCTGTCATTTGGATTGGATTGTAACTGATTTTTAGGAGCTGATTTTGAAAATGTTAGTGCATGAGATGAATCTCATCTAGCCATTTTTTCTTTCAATCTTAGCCAAGTTCTTTTATATAACCCCAAACAGTTATACTACTAGGTGTGAAAAAAGAAAGATAGGAAAAAATATGGTTTATTTCAGAGGGTATTAAATCCACTGAAAGCCATGACATGATCTCACTTCAGTATAAAATTGGTCTATTTTTCAGCATTTTGTATTTAGTCCACCTATTTATATTTAATGTGGCTTCAAATAGAAAGCAAGAATGTTGGGTTGCTAGAGAAATGATTCATTAGAACTGTCAAAACATCCCAAGGTTTTGCAATCTTGGCATCTTTAGTGAGCTCAGATGCTGGGTTCAGAACTCTGCAGTGAAATGAAATCTCTCCGCCTTCTATTCCTCATCTATTAAAAACCTTTAACTTGTAGAGTGGGATGGAATAAAAAATACTAGGGAAGTGTTCCAAAAGTATGGGGTATTTTCCCTGTAGCCATGTCAAGCTATATATAAAATCAATTTCTTATCACCATGCTGCAAACTCTAATTTAAGCTCATATTTGTGTTCACTCAGGTTCGCTTCTAGGCTTTCCCCACCAGTGGCCCAAGTATTGCTTTTGCCTTTTTATCTGCTAGAGTTCCATGTTGAACCAAGATGAACCCCAGGAGTGGCAACTGACAGACATGCCTACCACTTTGCCAGGAAACTCCTCAAGTATCTGACCCTACACCTTCCAGAATCATCAGATTCCCAGGGTGGACAATTCTAAAAGGTATCACAGTCTGTCTAGGTCCTAGGTGGTCTGAGGTGGCAGTCAGTTTTAACTGGACCAAGAAATGATCTGACTACAGCAAAGGGTTTGATACATGTACTGGGTTCTCCATTTTCTAATTACAGTACAGGGGCTTGGTGCAAAAATGACATCCAGTGCATGGCTGCTGACATGTGTTGGGCCAAAGTACTTGGTGGTGATGAACTCTATAACCTTTCCTGACCCAGCCTCCAGAGCATGGAAGTCCAAGTTACACAAGCCCCAAAGATAAGGGGACTCCAGACTAGAGACTAGATTAAGGAGCCTGGAAAAAGGAACCCTTTGGGGAGCAGGGAAGACAGTTCATCAGAATGTATAGAGAATAAGGAAGATGAGCTTGGTGGAGATATACACAGAGCTGTTGCTGCTTGCAGGATTTGCCTACAACAATTTAATATGTTCCTTTTTTCGCATGTCTTTGTTTTGGGCAACTTATGGCTACCATCCCACATGTTGCCTTTTGCAACCCCTAAATCTGCCCTTCCCCAGGTCTCTGATTTCCTGCAGAAGAGGCAATGGCTCAGTGTCTCTTAAGCAGATGGATCTGGCAAAGGGGCCACAGACACACACAGTGGGCCATACAAGGGGGCCACAAACACACACGCACAGACTGATTGATTGATTGATTACATGCCATCTTCATTGTTGACTCTTAGTGACCATGTAGATAAATTTTCTCCATGATGATGTCCCTAACCTGGTCCTTCAACTCTACCAACAGTGCTCCCATCACCACTGTAACTGAGTTTATCCACCTTGCTGCTGGTAATCCTCTTTTTCTCTTTCCTTTCACCTTTCCCAGCATTAGAACCTTCTCCAGAGAGCTGGGTCTTCACATAATGTGTCCAAAGTAGGATAATTTGAGTCTGGTCATTTGTGCCTCAAGTGAGAACTCTGGGTTGATTTGTCCAATGATCCATCCATTCGTTTTCTTGGCTGTCCACTGTATTTTCAGGAGTCTTCTCCAACACCAAAATTCAAAAGTGTCAATACTCTTCCTACCTTACTTCTTTGAAGTCCAACTTATGCTTCCATGGAGTGTCATAGGGAATACCATGGCTTGCACAATTCTGATCACTTTAGACACATCAGAGCATTTGAATATCTATTCCAAGGTCTTCATGGCTACTCTACCCAGTGCTAGTCTGCAGCATATTTTTTAACTGCTTGTTACTTTACTGTTGATGATTGATCCTAAAAGGCAGAAGGTATCCACCACTTCAATATCTTCATTGTCAATTCTAAGGCTGGTTGCTCTACCTGTTGTCATTAGTTTGATCTTCTTTATATTAACTTTGGTCCCATTTTTTTCACTGTGCTCCTTGACTTTTATCACTAGGGCTTGCAGATCCTTTGAATTTCAGCTATTAATGTCATCAGCATAACACAGCTTATTGATGTTTCTTCCTCCATTTTTAAAATCACACTCATCTTCTTCCAATCCAGCTTTCCTTAATATATATTCAGCATATATATTATAATTCCTGAAAGCTTGGTATTCAGATAAGTCAGCCATCAACAGGCACATAGAGATAAACAACATTTACACACTATTCAAAGGAGACAATAAAAATGAAACAAAAAGACCAGAACACCTCCTCACCAGCAATCAACACTCAGATAAGCAGGGATTAACACCAGGATCAACACTAGACAAACAATCAAACAGTAAACAACAGCCTAATCAAGGAACTACCAACTCAGACAGACAATCAAGCAGTAAACAACAGCCTAATCAAGGAACTATCAAGAAGAAAACTACACCCCCACCAACACTGACAGAGCAAACCCCACCCCCTTCTAGCACTGAAGATGTTACCTAGCCGGGTAATGAAATGTCTGCAAGAAAACAACCAAGCTCAGAGAACCGCAAGGACTTCACAGTTCAACCCTGAACTACATATATTCTCTTCTATTGATATTCAGCATATAGAATGAATAAATAAGGTATCAAAGTATGCAGCCTTTTCACACTCCTTTGCCAACCTGGAGCCAGTCTATTTTACCATGTTCTGTCTATACTATGACTTCCTGATCTGTATGTTAAATTTCTCATGAGGACAATGAGATATTCTGGGATTCCCATTTTTCTAAGCACTTTCCATAACTTGACATGATCAACACAATCAAAGGCCTTTCTCTAATCAGTGAAGCACATAGTGACTTCTTTCTGATATTCTTTGGCTTTCTCAATTACCCAGCAGCCATCAGCAATAATGTCTCATGTTCCTCAGTCTTTTCTAAAGCCACCTTGAACATCTGGCATTTCTTTTTCTGTGTAGGGCTCTAATCCGCATCGGATGATCCTAAGCATTATTTTGCTAGCATATGAAATTAAGGATATTGTACAATAGTTTGCACATTCTGTCACGACTCCTTTTTGGTATTGGAAGGTAAATTGATCTCTTCCAAGCTGTTGGCCACTGTGTTGTCCTCCAGATCTTCTGGCACAGCTTGGTTAGAACTTTTACTAACTCTTCTTCTGTTGCTTGTGATATTTCAGTGGGTATTCCATCAGTTCCTATAGCCTTTCAACTTGGTAATGACTGGAATGCTGATCTAAACTCATCTTCTAGTACTAGGGTTCTTATAAGTAGGGAATATCTTCTAAGGTATCTTGGATGCTGACATCTGTACTGTACAGTATTTCAGTATACCACTTCCATCCTTGTTTGATCTCTTTTGAATTGATTACTATCTGTTCCTTGGAGTTCTTTACCTTACCAATTTGAGATAGCATTCCTTGGATGGTTGGAACCTCCTTCTGAGTTCAGAGATCTTTGAAAGATTTTCCTTGTTGTTCCATGTCTGTTTCCATCTTCAGTGTCTTTACAGATGTTGTTCTAATACTGCTTCTTGTCTCTTCTAACAGTTCTGTGAAAGTCTTTGTTAAGTTCCTTCCTGAGATTTTTGTCTTTCTTGGCTTTGGCTTTTCTTCTCGGCAAAATTTCCATATTTGATCTGACATCCAGTTTGCCTTCTTCTTTTCTTCATTTTTGGCAGTCTCTTTTCATGTTCATCCTTAATAACCTCTTTAGTTCATTCTATAATTCCTCTGGTTCTCTATCAATGAGGTTCAGGACTTGAAAGCAGTTCATGATGCTCCCCTTGAACACAAAGACTAGAGGGTGCTACCATTGCCAAAGGGGATTTGCCGTGGCTTTTTACAAAAAAAATTGTCTTCTGCCTTACCCTCCAGGAAGTAGACTCCAAGTTTATTGGCCCCTTCCAGGTGGTTCTGCAAATAGATCCAGTGGCCTTTTGTTTACAATTGCCAGCATCCGTAGAGAGTAAGGAAGATGACCTTGACAGAAAAACATGCTTAAGTCCAAAACGAGCAGAAATTATGTCTAAGCAGTTCAGACAGACATCTCCCTAATTCGCATGGGCATAAGAAGAGGAGGAGACCCAGCACAATCAGACTTGAAAGATTCTGTTATTATAGCCACTCCCAATAAAAGTAGTCTTCCTGTGGAATTGATTCTTTGTCTGGTCTACCTCATTGGGTTGACAGCATCAATGAAGATTCATCCTCTTTTCCATAGATCATTGCTTGTGTGGGAGGTGCCTCCAGCACACACAACTATACATCACATATCACTACCAAACCAAAACCCTCTCTCTACACGCTAATCCATTCCAAATCAAAACTATTTATCAAAAGGATGGTTCAAATGTTTAGTTATTCTCTTTGTTCTATAATATGTTGGCTGAAGGACTTGGAGGGTTTAAAGAAATTGCAAAGGCCTAAGGAAGTAAAAGGAAACTTCATTGATTGAATATTATTTAATTCCTCTGACATTGGTTCACATGATACTGGTCATGGATCGGGGTGGGGTAGTTTAGCCCCAAACAGCCATGAAACTTTTTTATGCAAAATACTCTCCTGATCCAGTTAAGTGTGTCATGTGGAAATGACCAGAACTGCATTTTATGTTACATCTGAGTGAAAACAACAGTAGCTGTACATGCATTACACCTCACTGAATCTTGTCCTCAGTAGCATCTGATGCAAGTGTTCAGTATTTAAAAACATCGTGGTTCTAGATATGAAGACTAGTACAGGAATATCTATTGGATGTATGAAGAAAGCAACTATTATTCTCCATCAGGAAATCATATTATCCATAATTTTGTGGAGTAATAGGTGTATATGTGTATTTTAAGAAATCACACAAATAAAACTTTCTATGTCCTTATTTATTATTATTTAAAACTACATTAAAGTGATCAACATTTACTATGTTATGGTAGATGAAAAAGATAATTCAACAAATAGAAATTAATAAACGTTGAAGGAAATTGCTTAAACCACTTATTTTTTTCGCTTCATAGTAGTGCATTCAATCAAATTGTTTCATAAATGTGACCTAGTGCTTAAAATCTTGAAGACAAGGAGAAATGTTTTTGCAATAAACAATATCATTATCATAAAGTAAACTTGATTAGGCTGGTTCTAGAGAAAATCAAAACTGGTTAAGAAAGCTTCCAACAAAGGATCCATTTAATGACAACTGTCAGTTTAATAAAAATCTTCTTTGCCAGCTAATGGGCTCCAAGGTCAAATAATAAAATCTGAAACATCAAATAAAGGGATGAATTAAATGCTGATTTATTATATTATCAAAATATATGAATATGAATTCTTATCTACATAAATGCTATATAAAATATTTGGGTTATTTAGAGGATCAATGGACATGTGCTACTGTTTATTGAAGAGCTCTGATGGAGGCCCAAGGCCATATGTTCTGGCAGAAGCCTTTCCACACTACACAATATTAGATAAGCTGTTGTTATGCCAGTTAGCTAACATAAGTCCCAGCTCTAAACCATTGTTTTAATCCTGTTTTGTTCAGATAAGCTATCAGCATAACTAGAATTTCCCCAGTTCAAGCAAAGTGACAAATCCTAGTTAAAAATGGATACAGAAGCTTCTGATCTCTATCTCATGTACCAAAATCTCCCATGTGTTTCAAAGACACTAGGAGAAGGATGCATGAACAAGTCAAATGTATACTGTACCATTAAAAAATACATAAAAACCTATGTTTTAAACCAAGCCTGCACAACATATGCCCTGCATGCCACATATGGTCCTCCAAGCAGTCATGTGTAGCCCACCAGCTTTTTAAAAAAATAACTAATCCATTGCTGCCAAACACCACTGCTACCAGGAAGAATCCACTGCCGCTGCCTAGGTTTTTGCAGCCACTTTCACCCTGAACGACGCAGGTGTCATGGATGCTGCCAGCTCCATTGCTGTCACTACGTTGCCAGCTGTTGAGCAGCTCATCAGCATGCTAGCTGTTCCTTTGTGGCCCGCAATTTTTTAAAAGGTATTAATTTGGCTCTTTCCCCTCTGCGAGTTGTGCCGGGCTTCTCGAAACTCTTCCTTCTGGATGGATCAGAAATAAATAAATAAATAAATAAACTCTGACTCGGTGCGACTGCTGAACCATGTCAAAAATTACAGGGGGTACTGACTCCATACTAGGACATCAAGACTTAATGATAAACTACAGAAAGCTAGACTAGGGTAGTAAGCAAATATTGACCATATATTCACATCCTTCCAGGTATTTTTTGGGATCTAAGCATATGTTGTATCAAACAAATCACATAATTCTGAAACTTTTATTATACCCTAGCCATAAGATGTAGTGATAAACACCATTGGGATAGATATATTCTTGAAGGCAAAGGCTTTCAGTGCCTCCTAGTCCTTTTATTACCTTCAGAACCAGAGGGTATGTAGCTCCTATTACTGCTTGCTAGCAAACACAAGCAAGGAGCATCTATCTGTCTATGTGTCTATAGCTGTTCTTCCTAAAGGACTGACTATTAAGTATCTGGAAACAAAACACTGAATTAGACTGTACCATATTACCTTTTGGCCAGATCATGCTTAACTTGTATGTTCTGCCAACTTTCCTTTTGCCCCAGTTACATACATTTGGAGGATTTCTTGAGGAACCAGTGGGAGATGATGGTGGATGTTCTGCTTATATAATACCACAGGCTATGAACTGGAAACTGCTAAATCTGTGTATACTTAGTGTATGAAATTCATAAGGGGTGCTTGCTTACTGTCTTATATTACTTGAAATGATAAACAAGAATTAAAAGTGTATTACCTTAAATTACTAGTGAAAAGGTAGAGTATGTAAAATGATACAGGTACATAAAATATACAACATAATAGTTAGTTTTTAACTATTATCATCTGAAACACCCTTAGTAGAAATGGATGGATGGATGGGTGGATGGATGGATGGATGGCACTTTCTCTGATGTCTTTTTCAATCATTGAAAGCAATTTATTAATATGTTGCTAACCACACTCAGTTTTAATCATTTCCTTAGATAGTCTACCATTAGCTATTATTTTTTTCCCTCCTTGTACCAAGCAAACAATGTCATTTCTCACCTCATAACTTAGCTTAGTTGTTTTGTGTTGTTAGGTAGTAAAACAAGAAAAGGCCAATTCAGATATTTCTCTTGCTTTTCCTCAGCTAGGTGCCAGGTTCTCAGGCAAATAATCCATAGTTGTATTTCCTCTTAAATATGTGGTATAATAGTAAATAAGTACTCAAATTTACAAAGTTCTGGATGCTGGTTAATGACTGTAATAAAGATTTGATTTGATTAACAAATTCAGGAATATAATGTGAAAGCAAGCATGAAGAAAGTGGAAGTTTCAATCAGCAAAAATTAGTTTTGATCAGAGCTGGAGTATCTATTGAAGCTGGAGTATCTATAGCTGGAGTATCTATTGAAGGCTTCTCTCTCTCTCTCTCTCTCTCTTCCTCTGTCTCTTCTGTACAAAAGGGAATAATTGGCTGACCACCAGTCATGGAGAACTTACGACTCTCCAAATTTTCTTAACTATATTTCCTAGCATCCCTCTTTATTGAGAGGGGCTGCTAGAATATCTGGAGGATTACAGCTTCCCCATAAAGGCAGATATTTTGCGAGCACCATGGACCCTCTATCTAGAATAGCAATCTAAAGGGGCTATTATCTTATTCAGCAGGGATTCACTGAAAGAGAATTCTCTATTTGATAAGCCAAGCAGTGCCATTTCTACAGCTTTAGAACAATACAACATCAGAGTGTAGAGGTCTGCTACGTTCTGCAGTCTCTGAATCTCCAGACCAATTCTTTTCTGATGACACTACTGCTGCAAAAAGCATAAAAGAATAGGAGTAACCAAAAGCTGAAACAAACTATCATGCAGGGCATAGTGCTTTATAAAAAGAAGAAGAAAATGAAGACAGGGAGAGAGAGAAAGTAGTGAAAATGGAACAATGGGTTATTTACCAAATCCCTTCAAAACTGTGATTAGGTTATTCAAAATCTGAAATCTAAAGAAGCATTCAACAGAGGAGATCTTCCAGTGATGTATCATGAGATCCCATGTGGTTTATGCATTACATCCCCTGATACACTGTTCCCATAGAAATACATGCAAATGTTTTCAGCAACAGAAACCAAAAAGACATTGTGATACCAACTAATGCTGCCTTGAAAAACTGGCTATCAGACTGAATACAAACCAAGAACATCTGTCACAAAGCTTCCTTAGATAAAATAAAAAGCCACTGTCACAGTCCACTCCCCAATTTCTCAAAGAATGGCCAGAGAGATTAGCCAACTCTTTCACCTTTTTCTCTCCTACCATTGCCCCCAGATGGGATTAATGCCATTATTCTAGGACTTTAAAAAATTTACTATGGTTTCTCATGGAATGGGTCACAATGTACTCCTTTCTTTGATAATGAAACCAAATCCATTTTTGTATTGGTCACATTAAGGTCAAACATGAAGGGTTATATTATATAGAATAATGTTTAGATTCATAGCAATATCTCAGATGATGAACCAAGAATGAAAATATGGGAAAGAATGCATCTTCTAGTTACTGATTTAATTACATATTTCTGATTCCCAATCAGATATAAGCAGAGTGGCTAACTTTTTTCTGCTGCAAACTCTAAAGTTTTCATCCCAAATGACTGCTTTAGCAAGTGGTGGCTTTTCTGTTCAGCAGCCCATAAAAATGTCTGCTTCACCAGTTGTTCTTTTGCCTGCACTGACCCTGGCTATACTGCTGAGTTGCAACTTTAATCTTTCTAAACTGAGCTTCACCTAAACTGAAACTAGTTGCATTTTAAGCTGCACCTCGAAGCACAGCATTCCTTTCAGAACCTGGAAAATTTCAGCAAAAATCCAAAAAATGGAGGAAGTCTTAGTCCTTCATACTCAGGATGCTTACAAAAATGCCAATATTAAAAAGCAAGAAAATAATACATAGTACCAACCTCAAAACAACAGTATAACATTTTGTACAATAAAAACCTCTGCAATGCATGTACTTCAATTTAACTTTTATCACTTTCATAATATAGACACAACAACACATGAATTATATTACACAGACTTTATTTCTAACCTTTTATTGTTTTACCTTTTAATACAATGAAATCCCAGTAACTGTTTAAATTGGAGAAACAGTACATGCTCTCTGGAAATCAGTGGCAAAACTTCAGTTGATATTATCATATTACAGTATTTACTTTATTTGAGACAGTTTAGAATACACACACACAGACACAAATTAATACAATAGTTTAAAATAATTGTTCATAACTTTATTAATGTTGAATGAAATGAAAGGTCTTCCAAAATAAAATTACTATATTTTAACACAGAATAACCTACAGTTTGCTAACATTTCACTCAAAATTAATATTTGACTTGGAGAGCCAGTTTGGCCTAATGGTTAAGGCACCAGACTAGGAACCAGGAGACTATGAGTTCTAGTCCTGCCTTAGGTGTGAAACCCAGCGGGGTGACTTTGGGCCAGTCACTCCCTCTCAGCCCACAATGTTAGGCTCGGGTGACAAGCTGGTCGATCAATTCCTGTCACAACCAACAGATCAACATTTGGTTGATCCAAAAAAGCAGACCCTGCACCTGTGGGAAAATCTAGGAAGAAAAAAAATGTTTTCTCTTCTTAATATTTAATAACCAAAAGGAATATTTAATAACCAAAAGGGTAAATTCATAAAGCTGCTTACTATCCTATAAAAAAGTCCTATAAAAGATTTTTATATGCTATCCACATGCTGTAGAGATCACTTGTCCAAGAAATGGGTCATTAAACTCAGAAAATTGCTTTCTTCCTAGCACCATCAATTTTATCTGGCTAAAGAACTACAGGAACTTTAAAGCATATCCCCAAATATGGAGGATTAAAGGATTATTTGGATTTCAAATAAAATATGTGTGTTTTGCACTGTTTCTGTTCTTTCTGTTTCAAAGTCAGCTACGTCTTTGTGGTTGTTGTTTTTCAGACATTTCCCATTTTTTGTGACCTGATGGACATCATGCTGCCAGGACTGAGTCTGTCAATAAGTGTTTTCTTATTGTAAGCTCATGTTACATCATCAGGGATCATATATAGCTGCCTTCTGTCAGTCTCTTTTTCAATTGTCTTCCATTTTTCTGTCAGGGTCTTCTCAAATTACTTTTTTTCTTTCACATGAATGTGACCAATGTATTTAAGTCAGACTTTATTTCCACTGAAATCAATGAGAGAATTAATCACAACTATCCTAAATTTGATTAATTTACTCCAGAGCTGATGGTCAGGGTTGAGAAAGATACTTACCAACAGTCAACTTACCAGGGGTGTCCACAGGGAGGAGGTTTAAAAAATCAAGATGCTGGCCACAACTATGTGATCAAAGCCCACCCTTTTTACATGAGTTGTGATGGGGGCAGGGTCACATAGCTGTGGCTGCCACCCTGACTTTTTTTACTTCGTCCCTGTGCAAACCCCTGCAAATTAACTCTGTATAACGACAGCAATGTGCACCTGAATACTGCATTTACAGTAGTTTCCATTTCTTAGGGTTAATCCTACAGGTAATGTAAGAAGTACAGAGACTATGCTTGCAACATTACGGGCAGCTATGATGATATAAGGTAGAATTACCTAGGCAATTATGCCCTTCAGATGCCCAGCCTGGAGCTGAATGCATGTTTTCGATCTTCTTTTCTTCACTTACATACAGGTTTTTTGTGCCAGTTCAGCTGGCTGATAGAACATAAATTACAGGCTATAAATCTGCTACAGCCAGAGATAAGCAAGCTCAGGTTTTTTCACAGTTAGTAAAAAAACAAGCAGCCTTCGAAAAAGTTCTTTCACAGTATCTTGAGGCTAGAATGTGCTCGAGTCCAACAGGTCAGGCATGGATCAAGACTGGTAAACAATCAGATGATGAATCTGGACGAGTGGCATGAGACATGGTGAGGCAAAATTCCGAGTCCAAGACATGGCAAAGCAATGTACACGGAGGACAGAGCTGAGGTTTGAAGAGGGAGTACAATAAATAAGCCATAATGAGTCTCCGTCTAGTGCAAAGCTAAGATACAGTACCCAGGAGTTGCAGAATCTGTTGTCCTGTTAGTACTTCCATGCCTTTTAGCTTAGCCTCTCTGATCCAGAAGGTTCAGCTCTGTCTTCCCAAATCTTCAGTTTGTCCTCTAGCTAGGACTGAGGAGCTGAAGTTCTGTGTCTGAGAGACTGTCAGTGTGGGTAGTTGAAGGGTCCTGGGAACTAGTTGGATCTGCTAAAGATGGAGTGGGGGTCACTGGCTCCAGTACTTCTGGAATCTCCAACAACAGAACTGCTGCTACTGAACACTTGGGCTCCACTCTGGTCACACTCTGAGAATATCTTTATGCATTAACTGCTATAACCTATCAGATACCCATACTGTTTTAGATTTACTACTGATTTTTATCAGTGGTCCATGCTCTGAGATCACCCCAATGAGCTACTCAGATTTAGCAGCTAGACTTGTCACTTAGTCCTCAACTCCATGAAAACTCCTCTGAGTATTTATCTGGTATTATCTCAATCATCCATTTTATTGTCCAAGTGTAGCCACATTATAAATATGCAAAATATACCTCTTTTCCTTTTATCTTCATCTGAACATGAAGTTTAAGAGTTAGACCAAGTTAAATTGTTTTGCCGTTTTAAAACTTAGTTAAATAAGAGGTTTCAATTAACTATTGGAACTTGACAAGATTGCAAAATTCATTATCCTAATCTAAACCTCAGGAGCAAGAATAGGAAGATAAGGGAACGTAGGAATGAAAGAGGAAGATAGGAATGAGGAAAGGTTCTTGGAAAACTTCAAGGGTTGTTTTTCTCTCACCATCCATGGTACTCTTGATCTTTAATTCCTTTAGGATATGACTGGATCAAGAAATTATGCTAATAGAACAGGAACCCACAGGCTAACCAGGTTTCAGAGGTTATGACTTTTTTTATGGTACATCTCTCCTTAAAACCTTTAGGATATGATGTCATCTCTCTTGATACCTTGATCCATCCTTCTACTGATCCTTCACCACTTTTTGTACAGATCATTCTGATATTTTTCCTTTGTTCTCTTCGTCAACTTTTCCATGGACATGTGACTGCCACTGGTTGTATCTATTAGCATCTTAGTTTGCATCTTTTGCCTGCTGGCAGTTAATGGTTGATTACTCTTTTCTGCTTGCACGGCTTAAGGGTCTGATGCTGTCTTTCTACATATATTATCGTCTGTGGTTAGCTATCAACTTCTTTTAGAACATTATTTCTCTTGATAAATCTAAAGAAAGAAGTATGAGAATAGAAAGAAGACAAAGGAAGAAATCCTGCTATCTAAAAATGATGCTAAAGGGCAAAAAAATGGTTCATGTTTAATATGTTAGTATGAGCAAGGCCTCTAGCATATTGCATAATTCTTCAAACAATGGAAATTTTGATTTTTGAAAAGTCATTAGTTATGACCTAAAGCAGATTTTCTCAACCTGATATCCTATAGATAGATTTCTATTTCCATAATAATCCAACTAGAATCATGAGCTTGGAGAAGGCCACTCACTTAAGCCATTCATATCCATAAGGGTTAGTTCATCTGGACCTAGTTTTGAGAGTTGACAAGATCACTCCTTGATGTTTGCTGAAAACTCTTAAAAGTCACTTGTAGTATTTCATATTTCACAAGCTGTCAGCTCAAGGGAACCTAATAATTTCATTTCAGTTGCACTTCTGAAATTATCTATAATATGTGAAGTAAACATCAAGTTAAAAATAATAATTTTTAGATCATGGTTCTGAAAATGTGGATTCATTGTATTTCTTTATCCTTATTCATGGATGGTTAATAACTGTCCTGGCACCCATGTTTTAGTTCAATGATTCAGTATATCTTTTCACCATCACTTATGCCTTAGTTATCTCCTGATTCAACTATTGTAATGCACTCAACCCAAGGACTGGTTATAGTGTTCCATAATGGAGGAGGTCAAGTAGATATGGGCATATCTCGATTGCCCATATAACACTATTTTGAGAACTACACTAGTTGTCAATTGGCTTCTGGGTGGAATTCAAGATGCTGTTGCCACCTTTAAAGCTTTTCATGAGTATTTGTGGGACTGCCTATCCCCAGTAGTATCTGCCTATCCAATAACATCTGGCAGAAGCTGCCTCCATATCCTTTCAGAGAATGCCATCTTCAGGGAATACAGATGTTGACCCTTCTCAATTGCTGTTACCCTTCTGTGGAACAGCACTTCCCCAGAGATCTGTATGCTCCTTTTTACTGGTCTATGTAATTCTTCCAGCAGGCCTTGGAGGATGCAATGTTTTGATACTGTTCCTTCTGAGAATAGTGTGTGTGTGTGTGTGTGTGTGTGTGTGTGTGTATTTCCAGGTGACAGATTATCCCCATGTTATATTGTTGTTGTATTTGATGTTGGGTATAGCTTGATTTTTATTTTGTATTTTATGTTTTAACCTTATTTATGTATGTTGGTTGTACTCTGCTCAGAGTCATTTGAGATTGGAGTGGCCTCTAGCCCAATAAGTATGAAAGTAAGTAAATATTAAGCCAAAAATGAAATATTTGTACCCTATTTCTCCAGACACTTCCTTTTAGAATGTTGATAGAGCCAACTGAAAATGTCTGTTTGCACTTGTATCTAAATGCAAGTGCATCTTAGTCCTTTCCACTCATAAACATGCTTGATGTTGTATTATTAGTTACTGAAACAGAAAGGAACAAACTATATATTTTCCTATATCATATTTTTATTACGATTCAGGAAACCTCCTGGGATTTTTTTTTTAAAAAATCTGGGATGAAAAACTGAAAGCCTTTATTCTGAGAAAGCGATTCATATAAAGCAGGCAATAAAACATGATATTTGAATATAACAATGCATGTAGAAACTAATCCAAGAATGCAAGGGTTTTCATCAGCTATTCCCCCTGCCTTTCCCTCCCTCCCACCATACAACAGCATGTGTTCTGCTAGAGCACAAATTAATTTTATGGCTTTTGTGAAGTGATTCATTCTAGCTGAAAGAAATAGCAGTAATTTATCATGAAATTCAACAGTGTAACTCTTATAGAGAGAAGAACACCGTTATTGTTTTTATTTCTATTATTTTTATGCTATCCATTACTGGAGTGCAGCAAAATTATATTATTGTTACCGCATATTTTTTTTCTGGTCTGGTCATATCAGAAATTGGACTTGTCTTGAAATACATGTATAAGGAAGCCTTTTAATTTTAGCATTAGTGTATCATGGCAAATTGACCAAGTAAGTCACACTCAAGACAGAATGATCTCAGTGGGCACATTCACATTCACAAACAACGATGAATAATTAGCTTAGGCAGGTGTTGCCATTCAAACAGGTGAATAAGTTAATTTTATACACACAGGTAAATATGAAACATGGGGAAATGATCATTCAATTATAAAGAGAAAAAAATGAATTCCTAGCCTGGGAATTGGCATAACCATTCTGTATATCCTAAAATAAACAAGCAAAAGGAGAAAAGAAACAGAATTTGCCAAATGTGGTCATTATCAGAATCTGCATTCCAATATAGACTAGGGGAAAGTGAATCATTGAAGGAATATGTTCCAAGAAAGGAAACAAGTGAAACAGAGTGAGAGTGGGTTTTGAATTACTTGTGCGGGAGAAGATAGAAAGCAAAAGGATGAAAGTATAATTTTGAAAGAATTATTGTAATCAAGCTACATACCAGAATTTTACATCTACAAGGCAACCAAGCAATCTAAGGAAAGGCAAAGATACTAGCCCTGGAAACATAAAGTAGTTCTCAGAATAAAAGGAGGTAATGCTAGGTAAGAATCCCAAAGATCCAAATGAGCCATAGGTCAATTTCTTCAGCTCCAAGTTCTAGACATGGAACGTGTCTGACAAGGAAAGGAGAAGTGTTTGTATTCCAGGATGGCTATACCCTTCTGGACAAAGGTATCAAGTATCATAATATAATAGTATCATAACCGTAGATGATTTTTCTTCTGACAAGAAACAGAAACTGGATTAGGATAGACAATCTGACAAGATCCATCCTGAAGACCCAGGGTCTAGTTTAGAGGTCTGGTAGAAGCCATTTCCACTGTCCCTCATTGTGCAACCCTGCACTTAGAAGCAGGTACGCAATCACCAGGTGTGTGAGAGCATTACCTTCTCCATGTTGAACTCCAAAGAATAGAGTTAGAGAACTGCCAGGTTGCTGGGAAGTGTGCCTTTCAGTAGTGGACTACTCAGAAATATGTTACCCATAAGCAGCCCACCAACTTCAATTCAATCCAAACAGCACAGGCTGTACTTGGATGGAGTCAAGGAACTCTTTTTGCCTGGGCTCATTCAGATCTCAAAACAAGAGCTGTTGATAGCCTGGCTTAACTTACTCTCTTCCTTGCAATACTTGTTTCACCTATCTGTATAACATGATCAGAATTTTGCAATGTTTCCTCTGTAAACCTCTGAAGGAACACACAGTGGAACCCTTTGCCCTAAACTAGATCCACATTGTATCTTTACCTTCATCCTTGTGGTAAGGTGAAGCACAAGGCATGTAGGCCTTTCAAACTCTTAAGCATTTGACACATTGCATATGGCAATCTTAAGTATGTCAAACTCTTAAGCATTTGACTGTTTTCCTGACATTATTTCCAACTTTGCTTAAAACAAGCTCTACAGTCCATTTAGTTGTCTGCTAGTGGAGGCTGCATTGGCTTAGGAGGCTTTGACTAGAAGGCTGAAGCCTAGAAAAGATGATTGGTTGAAGGTAGATGCTATGCTGCTGGCCAAGTCTTTGCCATACTGACTAGCTAAAGATACCTCCAAGAAGCCAAAATTTAAATAAAGTATCTTCTGAGTTCTCTTTACTTCTTCTGTTGATCTCCATTCCTTTTGCTGTTTCAAAATCTACCACAAACTTTTTTTAACCCTTTTGGAAATTGATCTAGTATCTGTCTTGCTCTGGTGGGTTTTGCATGTCTGTGTGTGAAATAAAGCCAATCTATACACTTTTCATCTGCTTTTCATGGTTTAATTTATTTAGTATGAAACCCTTTTGAATAGCATTTGGTCTGCTGCCCTCCTGGCCAGAAGGGGGCAGTAGGACAGGTTTCTGGTTTATTATTATTGACTCAATATTATCTGACTACATTCTTGGTTGTGGGAAACCTAAGAAAGATTACTTTGATAGCAGCACTTCATAAATACACCGCTTACCTTCTAGGCCAAGCTGATTAGTTCCAAAGCACACCTTTGTAAGTTTGTTACTAATGTATGAAATGCGTGCCTGAAGATACATTTCCTTAAGTTAACTATTCACAGAGGGCCTCAGAGTATGCAATAAAAAGTTCAGTTTTCCTGACATTATTTCCAACTTTTTTCAGCTAGGCCGTCTTCTCCTCAACAAAATTACGCCTAAATGAGAAGTCCTGAACCAGAAATTCCAGGTAATATTAACCATATCCCAAGATCTTCAAATGTATGTGTCCAGAGACCTATACATTGTTTATATTTAGTTTTAAATTTCTCCCAAAATTTTAATGAAACATGTGCCTGTGTATATAGGTGTATGTCTCTATGCGTGTACACCCACCTATAAATACATATGATTTAGTATACAGAAAGAGACAAATAAATAAAATGAGAAGATATACAAAATACATATGTAAAGAAGACTTGATCACACAGAATAATAATAATCAAGCTTTCTATTATGTCAATAAAGAGACAGTTTGCAAGCTTAAAGTGAACATATAATCAGTCCAAGATTGTAAATTTGAGGTGCCACCATCTTTGCATTGTACAGGTAGTCTTCTGTAATTAATGGTAATTGGGACCAGAATTTCTGTTGTTAAGCAATGAGGTCATAAAGCACTACATCACATGACTGCATCACTTAGCAACGGCAATCCCGACAGTCCCCATTGCTGTTGTTAAGCAAGAAGTGCAGGTTGTTAAGTGAGGACCTCATATGACCATGACTTGTGACTTCCTGCTGGCTTCCAACAAGCAAAGTCAGTGAGGCAGCTGGCAGGAATTTGTAAGTCCGAGTCACAACAAGCCTTTCCTTAGGCATCTTGTAAGCAGACCTATGGGCAGGTGAGTGCTACATAGTGTGGGCGGATGGGTGGGTGGGTACTGCAGTGTGGCACTAGTGTGGGCGGGTGAAGGTGGGTGCTGAGCCATGAGTGCGGGCAAGGGGTGGGTTGCCTGGCTGCCCAGGTCTATACTTGCCGTGCTGCCCGGGGGCTCCTCGGGAGAAAAAGCACCAGGAGTAAGAGCATCTTACAAAAGCAACTTGTGACCTCCTGCTGGCTTCCTCATTAACTTTGCTTGTGGGAATCTGGCAGGGAAGGTTGCAAATGGAGATTACATGACCAGGAGACGCTGCAACCATCATAAGTGCTCTGGTAAGGCGATCATGCAACCGTGGGGATGCTGCAATGGTCGCAATTTCAAGGACTGGTCATAAGTCCCCCTTGTTCAGTGCTGCTGTAACTGAACAATCGCTGAACTAGTGGTTATAACCTGAGGACTATCTGAAAGTTTTTGTTTGGGGTTTATTTTACTTTCTGCTTGATAACTTTCAGGTCTGGGGTACGTGATTCAAATATTCACATTTTAAACCATATTATATGTCCAAAGCTATGTTAAAAAAGTTATGGATTTTAAACCAAAATGGAATAATAATGGGAGAAGCCCATATCATATAAGCATCCCCTCCATCATTTTATACTTCCAGCACAATGAAATTGGAGGACCAACACTTTTTAAACATTCTCTGAGGTATAAAATAAGCATGGCCAAAATATTTTATTGAATTATTATTATTTTAAGAAGATAAGTGATATGCTTAATATTCTTAAACATTCTTAATATGTTATATTCCAATACTTTATTACAAATTTCTTGTAAATAACTTATAATTACCTTAACAAAACCTTTTAATTGTCTATAAAAATATTTGAAGATTTAGAATATTCCAAAAAGTATTTCAGTATTGACAGTAATTCAATAGTTTTAGCTCCTCATAATGCATCTGGACAAAATTGTGAATTCAGAAGAAGAATTTTAATTGAATATATTGCCATTCCAGTTTTAGACACTTCAAATTCTTCTTTTCCAGATGAATATTTTATAGAAGTTCAATGTGTAAGCTATAAAATGCTAAAGAAAATAGTGAAGCAAAAATAATTGATATTGTCCACAACAGGAATATAGTGTTGCAATACTTCTAAAAATACATTCTTTGTTCTGATTGATATAACTTATTAAGTCTTAGTCTTAATCTAACCTAATATAGTGAGTTTTATTTAAAAAAAAAATCAAAAACGAAAACCCAACCCTTCTTTTCTCTGAATAGCTTTGCCAGAAAATAATTTAGGTTTATTTTCTGTTGCTCATTTGATACAAGTCTGCAATTACTCTGCTTTTCAAGGATAAATCATTTGTACATCATTTATCATACAGGTAGTCCTTGCTTAATGACCACAATGGGAACCAGAAAATTCATCATTAAGTGGGGCATTCATTAAGTGAAACATCACATGACCACACCCAATTTTATGACATTTTTTGCAGTGGTCGTTAAGTGAATCACCACAGTTGTTAAGTGAATCACACAGTCATTAAGCAAATCACACAGTTCTCCATTGATCTTGCGTGCTGGAAACTGGCTGGGAAGGTTGCAAATGGCGATCATGTGACCCCTGGACACTGCAACCATCGTAAGTCCAATTTGGTCACCAAGCACCCAGATCATGATCACATGACCATGGGGCTGCTGCGACAGTCATAAGTGCAAGGACTGGTCATAAGTTACGTTTTTAATGCCATTGTAACTTCAAATGTTCGCTAAATGAATGGTTGTTAAGCGAGGACTACCTGTATATTAATAGCAAGTATTTCTGAGATTTTTCCCATTAAAATTTAATATTACTTTCATCTAACTGATTTCATTCAGAGTCCAAACCTTTTTCCTCTTTAATATTTGCATGATTTTCTGCAAGTCAGCCATTCTTGCTTTTATTTAGTTTTTATACTAAATAAGTAAATAAAGTCGCTATTGGCATTTAGATACGTTTTTCTTTCAAAGAAATTAACTAACTTCAGCATATCTTTCATTCTCATTTAAAAAAATACAGAAATTTTCAAGTTAGTTCCAACTTAAATGATGTTTTGCTGGTACAGAAGTATGGTAAGATTGCTCTCATTTCTTGTAACTTGCTTTTCAGATAGTTCTATGCATACCATACATTACTACTTCTCAGAAAATTATTATCCACCTTTACTTTAGCTGAAACTTTCTACCCAGAGGAAAGGTAGGTCCAATTGTGGATTTATGTTAAGATCACAGCCCATGTCATTCCCATTGTAGCCCTGCTGCCATGACCAAGGCAAGAGATCAGTACTGGATAACACACACAGCATGTCTCCAGTGAAAGTCCACAAGCAACTAAATGGAGGGCTTTCTGAAATTAGATGTCCTAAGGAACAGACAGCGCAGAGGAGAAGTTGCTCACAAACAACATCCCGGAGCCTGATATGTGTAGGTCAGTAAATGCTAATGAACAATTTCCCACCTCAGAACTGATTTCTTTCTTCATAAGTATTTTATAGGGTTTCCCCCCCCCCCAAGTTTCATACCTCTTTGCATATGAATGGTTAAAGAATGGCCTTTCAGAGGACAAGAAAAAAATTATACAAGATTACTATGGAAAATTGTATTACCAAGAGAATGTACAAGAAGAAGTAAGACAATATTTACAGAAAGCGAAATTACCTCAGATACCTAAAGACATTGAAATAATGTTAGAGGGGAATATAACTATGATGGAACTAACAGAAGCTTTAAAAAAGCAGAATGTTGGGAAAGCTCCAGGTCCAGATGGGCTGCCAGTGGAATTCTACAAAACCTTCCAGGACATATTGAGCCTCCAACTATTGGAAGTTATGAATGAAGTTATGACAAAGAAGAGGATACCTAAAACATGGACTGAAGCATATATTACACTTATACCAAAGGAGGACACTGATCCGCAACAGGTTAAAAATTATAGACCTATATCTCTACTAAATTCAGATTATAAAATTTTTGCTTCAAATTTGGCAGAGAGACTGAAAAGATATTTAAATAATTTTATTCATGCCGATCAAAACGGATTTCTGCCAAAGAAACAAATTAAAGACAACATGAGAGTAATTCTGAACACTCTGGAATATTATGAGGCACATCCTGAAAACCAAATGGCCTTGATATTTTTAGATGCACAAAAAGCCTTTGACAACGTGAGTTGGCGATTTATGTTACTGCAATTGGTACAAATGGGCTTTGGCAAAAAATTTACTCAAGCCATTGAAACAATATATCATAAGCAGACTGCAAAGATCATGATAAATGGAGATTTAACAAAACAGATAGACATAACAAAAGGGACGAGACAAGGCTGTCCACTATCGCCCCTGTTGTTTGTTTTAACATTAGAAGTGTTGAATAGGAATATAAGAGAAGAGAAAGAAATAAAAGGAATGAAAATCAAAAAGGAAGAGTACAAATTGCAAGCCTTTGCAGCTGACCTAGTATTTATACTAGAGGACCCATTGGAAACAGCATCTAAATTAATTGAAAAGATAGAATATGGAAAAGTAGCAGGTTTAAAAATAAATAAAGATAAAACAAAGATATTAACAAAGAATATGCTAGCAAGGCGAAAGAAAGAATTGGAAGAAGTTTTAGAAATACAGGTCACAAACAGGGTTAAATACCTAGGGATATATATTACACCAAGATGTAGTACATTGAAGGAGGACAATTATGTTAAACTTAAACGACAGATTGCAACAGATTTGACAAAATGGGAGAACTTACTGTAAAATTATCAATGACTGGGAGAATATCCACCATTAAGATGAATATATTGCCTAGGATATTATATTTATTCCAGACAATTCCTATTCGTCTAGGGAAAGAGTTCTTTGATGATTTAAATAAAATTGTATTGAAATACATTTGGCAGGGTAAAAAAGCAAGAATAAAGCTTAAACTATTACAAGACGCAAGAGTAAGAGGTGGGTTTGCCTTGCCTAACTGGGAATTATATTATCAGGCGACAAATTTGATGTGGGTAAAGGATTGGATAACTTTAAGAAATAACAGATTATTGACCTTAGAGGGACATGACCTGTTGTTGGGCTGGCATGCTTTCTTATGGTATAAGGGAACGAAAACACAGGGCTATTTTAGAAGGCATTATATTCGAGAGGCATTGTTTTTAAACTAGGAGAAGACAAGAAGACAATATTATTTAAAAGTTCCACGATGGATATCCACTATCGAAGCCTTCTCTTATCCAATAACATAAAAAGGAACAAACAGTTAGATATACTGAGATATTGAATGAAAAGGGTGAACTTAAAACTATGCAAGCGTTGGAAGAACAAGGTATAAAAATGAATTGGTTTTCATATTTGCAAATACAATCTAGATTTGATAAAGATTTTAAAGCAGAAGGTATCTATGATGAGCTGACTGTTCTAGATAAAATTTTGATGGGTACTGATGAAAAGGTGATTAAAAAACTTTATGGACATTTACTAGAATTTAAAATGGAGGAAGAACAGGTCAAAGAAACAATGATTGCATGGGGGAAAAATTTTGGACATGGAATTGATTTAGAGAAGTGGCAAAAACTATGGTCTCAAAACTATAAAATGACAATGTCAACTGCATATAAAGAAAATTTGTATAAGATGTTTTACAGGTGGCACTTACCCCCAGCGAGGATCGCAAGAATGTATAAGAACAAGTCCGATAAATGTTGGAAGTGTCATCAGATACCCGGCTCATATTACCATATGTGGTGGACATGCCCAGAAGCCAAAAGATATTGGATTAAAATCCACACATGGTTGGAAAAAATAACAAAACAACACATAGACTTTAAACCAGAGACATTTTTACTGGGAATTATACCGGAAACATATAGTAAAGAATTGAAATATCTGATTGTAAGTGTTTTGACAGCAGCTAGAATTGTATTTGCTAAGAATTGGAAGAATGAAAAAGTACCTATGCAGGAGGAAGTTATTAAGAAAATTATGGAATGTGCTGAGATGAGTAAATTGACATTTGAAATTAGAGAGCAAGAAGACAAACAATTTTATATGATATGGGATTTGTTTTATCAATGGTTGGACGAAAAGATATAGTAATGTAATAGAATTATATAAGTTATATAATAGAAACTCGATAAATTGATATAAATTACTATATATATATATATATATATATATAATCAATGGATAAAGATGATACAAATCTTATAATGAAAGCTGGTGTTATAGATAGACTAGTAATAAATGAATAATAATTGATAACTGATAAATATATAAATATATGTTGGATAGATAATATGAGACTCTATATAAATGGTGAGTGAATACTATGAAAGGATTGCAGAAATGATTGGTAACTGGCTGACACACGGTTTAAGATGGAAGATGGTTTTTATGTTTTTTATGCTCTTGTTTGTCTATGTATGTTTCTGTTTGTTGTAAAAAATAAAAAACTTAAAAAAAAAAAAGAATGGCCTTTCAAACCTGACTAGCTAAGTTTTACAAACATTTAGGTTGGCACTGAAAGCCAGTTTTGGCTTGGTCCCACCAAGAACTAAAAATTAAGGAAAGAAGATGGAAACTCATTAATGCCCATAAAACATTCCAAGTAATTATATGAAGGTACAAAAAATGTCCCTGTGTGGATAGAGCAATATTCTTTTTTCCCCCAAAATTAATCTAGCTGAATTTCCAATGATGCAAATCTTCAATCATCATATCCACAGCAGAAGAATTGGACTAGGAGCTATCTTTCAATTGCCATTTGGGAATCATTTTTCAGCAAACAAATCTGAGGTAAACAAATGGTCTCTTGCCTGCCCAACATTTATGTCCATCTGTTTGGAAATCATCAAACCTGTTCAAAGAGAGGCCAGAAACGTTCCACCCAAAATTCATTCTATGTCATGAAGATTTGGCATGGCATTTAGCCAAATGTAGAATTGTCACCTGCCCAAAAAGAAGAATATCCTTGTTATGAAGAAATAAAACTCAGTTCTCCTCTTTTTAAAAGCTGTAGTTTAACCTTCAGCCAGAGTGAGAGCACTGTGACAAAAATGTGTCCATAAGTACTTTATATAATTAATAAATGCTGAGATCACTAGTGAAGATGCAAGTTTCTCATAATCTTGGTTCTGATTCTTGTGTATATGAGCATAAAAATCATTAAAAATGGCAGCTCTAGATCAAAACAATGTTTTGGTTAGTATCAGGTCTATTACCAGCAAGTAGACTAGAGGTTTTGCAACAGCAATATACTTTCTCTTGAAGATGATTCACAGCATCTGTTAGGGAAAGAAGCGGACCCAGCACCTGCAGGAACACACTGGGGAGGGGGGGGGGAATCTGTTAGCCAGTTGTAAACTGTCCCTGAAAATGAAGTCTATACATACTTCTTTTCACAGGTAGCAGTTACAAAGACTTCTACTGTGTGGCTTTGGTTCAGATATATGCGGATGCAACAGCTGGAATTATTGATCCTGTTCATTTCCAAGATGTATCACTTGGTAAGTGACAGAACATCATACTTCTCTCATTCTTAATTCTCTGAAACTCCTTGGAAAGAAGTTTACATTCTCTTTAATCATAGTCAAAGCTATAGGCCTTTGTGTTCTCATGTCATCATTTAAGAGCAGGGTTGCTTTGGTTTTGTTCAGCTGGAGTATGTCCAAAATGACTGCTGCTGCTGCCCCTCATCAAATTAAGGCAACAAGGTTAAAAAGGACAAGGTCCTCCCTTTCTCTCTGGAAGGGCACTAACCACGCAGCTAAGATTTTTGTAAGTGACTGTCTTGGGTACTGGGACTTTCCTTTTGGGTGGAGTGGGGGTGGAGAGATTTTTGTTGTTCCAAAACTGTCTCACAACCACCATAGCCAATCTTCAGTATCCTATTCAGGCCTTGTTTGATTGCTTAATTTCTGTCCTGACCTTATTCAAAGGAGATGTGTTGTGGGAAGTAAAACTGAAATGACAAAATAGAGATAAAGCACATATCACTGGAACTTTTCCTTTCGAAACTTCACTGAATCATAGTCTCTTGCAGTTCCCATTAATTTCAATAGGGCTTGTCCAGGAGACATTGCCAATGAACAAAAACTTTAGTTTTCCTTATTTAGAGCATCCTTTAATCCTTCATCTACAATTAATAGGAATTACTATTTTAAAAAGTTCACAAGAATCCTTAGTTGTTACTGAAACATAAAAGAAAATGTCTGGCCTTTCATCATCTGAAACATGTATGTAAGACTTTGGGAATCAAAATTTCTTTTTATTCATCTCAAAGGAGACAGCTTTAGAAAAAAATCCTAACTGCATATTTGCCTATGGTGAAAAAAAGAATGAAGAAAAGTAAAGCTGACATTCAGCATTGTTTGAGACAAGACGAAATGTTCTGGGCTGCCAGTTTGTGAGCACTCCATTAGACTGGGCAAAATGAAAAGAATTATGTTCTTTTTTCCATCTTTAAGAAAAAGTGAGAAATTCTGTATATCTGAAAATGCATTTTTAAAATATGTATGACTCTAAGCCATAGGATATGAACACCAATCCATCCTGGTGTTGCTCTACCTAAGAATTAGCCAAGAGCTAGGGCTTCCCCTATGAAGACTTTCATAAGCTCTTGATCTGCTAACTCTTGATGGGCAAAGCAAATGCTGCTGCTTTTGGCTCCTCATTTCATTGGCTTGCAGGAGATGCCACTGGCTTATCCAACATAACCCCAACCCTGAATGTTTCTTTGACTTCCATATTTGTGTAGTTCCTGTTTATTATCATGACCCTTTATTTTGGGATGAAATACAATTTTCACTCATTTCACCAATAGCTTTCTCCAAACCAGGTCTTTTTCTTTTTTTTCTAAACATAATCAGAAACAAAATGTGCAGTACTGGGGAATAAATACAGGACTAAAAGATAGGTTGTAGGCTCTGAAAATTCAAGTCACTAAAAATTGTTTATTTTATTTTATTGAGATGGTACAAAGAGTAATCTCATGATGAAAAGTAAAATGAATAGTCTTAGCTTCTATTGGATCCCAGACCTGAATCATTTAGCCACTCCCCATCCTTTACTACTATTTTTTGCAAAAGGTTTACCAAAGTTCCAGACATGAAAAGAATTATTTTAGAACATAGGATTCCTTTTCCTGACAGGTTATATGAAATAATATGAAATGGTGTGTGGTGCTAGAAATATCCAGTAGAATTTTTTTACAGGAACCTTACTGGGGAAAAGTTACATAAATACTTTTGAGTATAGCACCACAAATATCATCATTAAACTGTAGCTAGTCTAGCCTCCATGAAAAAAGACTCCTTGAAATTATTTAAATTTTCTGTCAAAGACAAGAGTAAGAAACAGGGGAAAAAAACCTTTCAGAGACAAAACTGAGTTTGAGACATCTGTCTATGCTGAGCATTGTAATGAGAAGTTAGTCATACGTTGACTTCAAAGAGGCACTTGGGAAGTATGAATTCATAGATCTCCCAAAACTCTTTTCTTTCTGTCTCTTACTAGGACAAATTGAAAGTAAGCCACACTTACCTTTCCTTCTTTCCTTCCTTTCTTCATAAAAAGGTCAAATATTTTTCATTCCTTACCAAATAATTAAACAGGAATTATTTCAACATTTCATACACAGAACTGCATATTAATCCCACTGCAAGCTTTATAATTTACTTTGGGCTAATCATTTCTGCTATCTCTTAGAGTAATGTGAGTATAATATTCTTTTATTAGTGTTGTTCAATTCCCTGTTCTGAGGGTCTTCTCCCATTCTATACAGAATACCAAATTAATACAAATCAGAATACGGTTTTAACCAGCCAAACATTTGCTTACACATAAAGAAAATGCACATAAGAAAAATACAGGGAATGTGATGGATGCCTGTTAAAATCATGTAGCAAAGTGAAGTTTAAAAATTTATTTTAAAGATCCCTGATCCAAGAACCTTAAAACATTCAGCATATATTTAAGCTGGTACCATTTACACACCTTGTCAATAAAACTGAGAGTATTATAATTGTCTCAGAAAAGAGGCAATATTCCTTGCTTTTACAATCAAGTATTCTTAATTCTCATAGGCCATGGGGTTCTCTGAGCTTGGTTGCTTTCTTTCAGACATTTAGTTACCTGGCTAGATAACATCTTTAGTGCTAGAAGGGAGTGGGGTTTGCTCTCTGTTTATATACAGTAGCTTGCCCTGCCAATGTTGGTGGTGGAGTTGTTTTTTCCTTAGTAGTTCCTAGATTAGTCTGTTGTTTACTGCTTGATTGTTTGTCTGGTGTTAATCCTGGTGTTAATCCCTGCTTATCTGGATTCCAAGTAAGGAGGTGTCTGGTCTTTTTGTTTCCTTTTTATTGTCTCTTTTGAATAGTGTGTAAATGTTGTTTATCTCTATGTGCCTGTTGATGGCTGACTTGTCTGAATACCAAGCTTTCAGGAACTCCCTCCTGTTTTTAGATTTAGCTTGGCCTAAGATGCTGACAGTTTCTCAGTTGAAACTATGGTTAAATCTGTCCATGTGTTGTGAGATTAAGGAGTTTTCATTGTGTCTTCTGACTGCTAGTTGGTGTTCATGGATGCGCTCTGCTAGTCTTCTGCTTGTCTGTTCTACACAGTTGGTGTTATAGTCCTTACACTGTGTGTTGTAGATGACTCCTGTTTTCTCTTCTTGGACTACTGGGTCTTTTGGTTATTTAAGATGTTTTGGAGGGCTTTAGTTGGTTTGTGTCCTATTATAATTCTGTGTGGTTGTGGTAGTCTGTTGGTTGTGTCTGAGTTGTTTCTGATGTATGTAAGTGTTATCCTTTTCGTAGCTTGTGTTGGTTGTGCTGTAGTGGTCAGGCACTATTTGATAAAGTTGTGTGACTATCCATTTTGTTGGAAGATGTTGTATAAGTGGTCTGTTTCCTTTTTCTGCTGTTCTGGGTTGCTGCAGTGAGTTTGTGTTCACCTGAATAACGTTCTTATGCAGCTCCTCTTGTGGGAGGTTGGGTTGTTACTTTGGTACAAGCACTTGGTTAGTGTGGATTGTTTTTTTGATAGACTTGCATTTCTAATTTGCCTTCATTTCCTCTGCTGATGTCGATATCCAGGAAGGATAGCGTGTTGTTGCTTTCTTCTTCCCTTGTAACTTTTATTCCTTTGAAGTTGTTGTTGACTGTTTCGTGTGTCTTCTCTAGTTGTTCCTTTTTCATTATGATGAAGGTGTTGTCTACATACCAGACCATACTTTTAGTTCTATGCGTGGGACTGCTGTAGTTTCTAGATGCTGCATTATAATCTCTGCTATGAATCCTGAGAGTCGTGATCCCATGGGTGTTCTTCTGATTTGTATAGTTGTATACAAATATGCAACTATAGTGTATTTGTCCATCAAACTGAAAATAGGTGTGAGGCAGAGGTTGATGAGGTCCACGATTCTGGATATTTTGATCTTGGTGTATTTGGTTAGGTCGGCTGTGTTGCGTAGTACTGCTGCCATGCATTCTTTCGCTAGTTCTGGGTCTATGGATGTAAAGAGTGCTGTGACATCAAATGAGGCCATAATTTTTCTGGAATTGTTTTCTCTCCATGACTGTGATTATTGCCTCCAAAACTGCTTTTTCAGTAGAAGAGATGCAGAGCTTCAGCTTGCCATCAAAGATTCTAAGACAGTTATACACAGGAAAAGATGTTCCATTGGAGCACTATAGATATCTCCACCACTTCCTCCTTCTTGTTCCAAAGTAAATTAGATAGGATCATGGAGTTTCAATGGCCCATTTAGATCTTGGAGTTGAGCCTGCTGCTTAGTGCAGGAATCCAAATTAGAGCATCCTGGACAGTTGTCTGTATAGCATCTGTTTAAACCCACTCAATAAAGGGAAAGTCATTACTTCTCGGTTCAACTGCACTAAATGTTAGAAAGTTTCTTCTAACATTTAATTGGAATCTGCCTTCTTGTAGCTTAAATCCATTGTTCCATGACCTGCACTCTGAAATAAGAAAGCACTTAACCTTCTGTTTGATCTTGTTTCGCATATTTGAAGAGTGCTATCATATTCCCATTCAGCCACCTTTTTTCAAGGCTAAACATACTGATCTCTACTAATCTTTCTTCATAAGATTTAGTTTTTAATCCTCTGATTAACTTAATTGCCCTTCTCCGAACCTGTTCCAATTTCTCTGAATAATTCTTAAAATGTAGCTTAAGTGGGATTGCACTAAAATAGAATAATTACTACTTGTGAGTTGGAAATTATAACATGCAGCAAAATGCTGCATTTGTCATTTTTGCAGTCACATCACACTGCTGGCTTATATTCAATTTGCACTTAATTACTATTCCAATATCTTTCCTAAATACCATTATCAAGCCAGGTAATTCTCCATCCTATGTATTTTATTTTTGTTTTCTGATTGAAAACATTTTCACTTGTCTCTGTTAAATTTCATGTTATTACTTACAGCCCATTTCTAATTTTGTATTTCTATTTTCTAGACAATAAAGTATCCCAACTAATTCTCTGTTATCTGCATCTTTGATATGCATTTTCTCTCACTTTATCAAAGACATTAATAAAAATATCAAAGAATAGAGGACCAGGGCTAAACTTTGCAGAACCCTACTTAATACTTCTTCCCAACCTGATGAGGTATTATTGATGAATCCTCTTCAAATATGATATATTTCTGGTTAGCTATAACACTATTCAGAGCACATTTAATTAACTTAATAGTCAGCATGTCATGAGGCTGAATTGCTGAAGTTAAGATATACTATGTCTACAGCATTTCCACATTTCCACACCAAATTTGTTCGATTTAACTCGATACTTTTGCCCTGGAAGGTAATTGCATTCCTTTTATTAAAATTAAAATGACTAATGCAAAAAAAATGAAGCAAACGAAAAGCAACTCAAGAAACACGGGTCAAATCAAACATTCATATTGAAAGGACGCTCAATGCACGCACTGCGATTAATCGCGCAGGAAGACAGCTGACACACGCACTGCGATTAATTGCGCGGGAAAACAGCTGACACATGCGCTGTGCTGGTTGGGATCGGAGAAGAATCGTAGTGTCGAGTTCTTCAAGGTCATCCTACCTAGAATACAAATTCGTCTCACCATTCTTAGAAGTGCGTGAGGGCAGCCGTCGTGTAAGTTCGTTTTATTGCTGGTACAAATGGTGTAAACCGGATAATCAATTTAATAAATTTTTGGGGGAGTTTTAAAATTACGTTTGAATGCCAAAACATGCTCATCGCCCCTCTACTGCTCAAAACATGCCCACCGCCCCCCTACTGCCCAAAACAAGTTCACTGCCCCTCAGCATCCGCCCACCGCCCCCGTTGAGAACCAATGGGCTAGACCATCAACTTATTTTTTTTCAGTAGCCTACGACAGAATTCATATGGTTTTAGAGATTTAAACTTATTCAAAGTAAAGAGAAATTTCCTGACCATATTTCTATCAGTCTGCAACTTCAGTACAGCCTCTATATCCTGCTCTTCATAATTTTCTGTTGCAACATGTATTTTTATGTTGGAGAAAACTGAACCAAATTAGGAATTGCATAGTTCTGCCTTTTCTTTGCCACCTTTCCTTTCCTAAAAGTTGAGAAATCATTGGAATACATTCTGTGTAAAGAAATTTTGTATCATTTGTTATTGCTGTTCAATTGTTTCTGATTCTTCAGTAACTGCTTCTCTGAGGTCTTGTAAGCTCATTCTTGTGTTATCAATAATAACATCTAGCCATCTTTTCTTTGGCTGGTCCCTTTTTCAAATGGCTTTGATATTGCCAGGTATGGTAATCTTCTCCAATGACTCTTGCCTTTGCATTATATGTGCGAGATTCAACTTTGTTATTAGTGCTTCCAATAAGCAGTCTGGCTTTACTTCATTTAGTACTAAATGATTTGTTCTTCTAGTGGTCCAAGGTGTTCTCAGCAATTTTCTCTGGCACAATTCAAAGGCATCAATTTTTCTTTGTTCAGTCTGATAGTCAGCTTTCATAGTCAACTGGGAGAACCATGGCCTTGACTATATATATCTTTGTTGTCAGATTGCATTTTATATTTTGTCTAATTTCATCAAATTCTTTCTTTGAAGTAGCATACGTCTTTTCATTTCATGACTAGTCATTATATCTGAATTTTTGAGCTAGGAAGATAAAGTCCCTACTATTAGAACAGATTCCTTACGGTATCATTGGCATACCTGAATTTGTGGGTGAATTTTAATATTCCAGAACTTTTAATTCTAATTTCTATTTCTTCTACTCCAGTATTTCTCATGATGTATTCTGCACAGAAGTTAAATAAATAAGATAATACTATACATTCTTGGCATTCCCAATTTTGAACTATTTAGTTACTCCATATTCTACTCAAACTGTTGCTTCTTGATAATTATATAAATGCTTCATAAGTAAATGAAGTAGATTGGTACACTGATGTTTTTAAGTGCTAGTCACAATTTGTTGGGGCTCACACAATCAAAAGCCTTTGTATAAAGAATAAATCAGAAACATACGTATGACTTTCTGAAACACTCTTGCCTTTTCTGTTATCGATTATACGTTAGCAATGTGATATCATATGTTCCTACCTTTTTTAAATCATACACACACCACACACATGCACCCATAACCCATCTCTCAGTGATAAACAAAACAAATAAGTAACATCTTCTCCTTATTCAATTGTCAGCAAAAAGTCTAAACAGAGCTCTACAATATCAATATCAGTATCAAAATTAATTAACATGTAAAACTCAACTTTCCATGTCTCGACTCTTAGCTATAAGCAAAATCCCATTTAAAAGGCATAAAAAGGTCCCAATATTTTAGTATAAACAAACCAAACCTAAAGTTTAATATAACAAAAAGAGAGCATTTCTCCTTTAAAAAAACAAACTCCAATACACAAAGCATTCCAGATGCCAACCATTCCAGAAATAACCATCCCAAATAACAACATATCCCATTCAAATAAATATTCCATATCTAAACTATTCACAAATATAAAGTAATCCCAGCATTCTAATACAAAAAAGACTAAAATTTAATATAACAAAAAGAGCTAGTTTTCTCCTTTAAAAAAAAATCACACAATTAGTTACTAAGCATTTAGATATTAAACAATTAGGATACAGAAAATAGCTATAAAGTAAAAAAATTAAACACAAAATAAGAAAATCCAGTATACCACATTTTCCAGTCAAAATATCAGTAAATCACAAAAGGACCACCCAGAATAACAACAGGACCCATTTTAACCCTGGTCAAACAGGCCAATTTTATATTGCTTTTTTATTTTATTTTTTTAATACGGAAAAGCCTTTCTCTGTAATCCATTCCAGTAGCTGTTGATCCTTATTACGAATTTCTTCCATACTTTAAGCAATCTCTTTTGTAAATCCAACAAAAAAGCATTATTCCCATTACTCTCTGGGGTTGTTTTTTATTTCCTTCTTAATTTTTAAAACCTCATACAGTTTTCTCTTTGCATCTGATGGCAGGTTCTTATCCAAAGTATCATTCATATTGTTGTCAAGTGAATTTTGTTGTATATCTTGTTCCATAACATCTTGTTCTGAAGAGAGACTGTTCCTAAAAAGATAGCTGCCATAATTGATTCACAGTCTTGACGCAGTCCTCGGTGGAGTTCCTCCTTAAACGCCATGATAATTTATTTCCGAAAAACATGCATTTATTCTTTAAAAATAATTTCAAAGTCTTAATACTCAAAATTCAATATTCCAACATTTTCTGAGTCCTCAGTCTTTTTAAAACTTTCTGTAGCCAAAACCTTGTCTTGCTTTTTGCTATATATTTTAAATTCTTAAAAGTTATAAAAATAAATCTTCATTTATTTTCTTATATTAAGGTTTGAAGGTACTCACTCATTGGGTATTTCCAGCCTTGTCCCTTTGAAGTTGTCTAACTTCATTGAAGCAGTTAATAAGCAATTTACAAAGGTAGTTAGCAAGGGAAGTGCACAAACTTAGTGTCCTTTGAAAGGCTCCGTTTGTGGCTGGAGCAATTATGGCGAATTCCCCCATCTCTAGATTCACCACCACTACCAGAGATAGCTGTCTTGCAGTCCCTATGTAAGAAAAAGGAACAACCATAAGGAAAAACAGTTTGGGCAATCTCACGTCTCTCTCTTTTACCCAGAGAGGATGAAAGGAGCCGATCTACTAACTGCTATTTTGCAGAGCTGTCTTCAGTCAGTCATCTTCCCTGGAAGTCTTTTCTTTTGAACAATTTTTCCATATATTTATCTCTAATATATCTTTGTCTTCTGTGTCTTTTATTGTGACAACATTAAAACTTCCCTTAATTTCTGCAGTGTTTTTCCCTTCCCATTTGATGGTTATTCTCAATTTTTTGCATTGTTTATTAAGGTATTTCTCCTTGTCTCTTCTTGATCTTCTCTGCCTCTCATCTTCTTTTCTTTTTCCTTGTGTCTTCAAATCAGTCTCAAGTCCTGTAGTTTTCACTGACATCATTTTTGGAAGTGGTTTGTCATACCTCCTTCTAGAGCTGAGAGAGAGAGAAATTGGCCCAAAATCACCCATCTGGTTTCATGCCAAGGCAGGTCTGGAACTCGTGGACTCCTGGTTTCTAGACCAGTCCGTTTAACCACTACACCAAACTAGTTCTCAACTCTTCATTAATGGGGCAAATCTCTACTGCCTTTTGCTTTCCATCTTTCTTCAACTAGATTCAATGCATCCAGTGCACATCCATTTCACCTTCTTTTGCTTTTTCCATTTCAGGATATATCTGTTTGCTTCCTGTTTAATAACTCACAAATTTCACTCCAGAGTTTTTTAGGCATACCATTTATCAAATCTAATCCATTAAATCTGTTATTTACCTTCATCACATAATCACATGGAACATTCTGAGATTGCATCTTGTTAATCTTTATACATTTTCTTTAAGTTGTAATTTTGCAAGAAGGAATGTTTATTTTTTATTTATTTATATATCAAATTTGTCACTGCCCATCTTGTTGAAATGACTCTGGGAGGTTTACAAAATGGTTAAAATTAATTAAAATTACAATATACAATAATCTTAAATAAATAGAAAATAAATAGATCCAAGGATAGATGTTAAAATTGGCAATTCATGATCAGAACCACAGTTTAGCACTATGGTTTGTTTTTCCTGACTGAATGGAGTTCCCCATCTTTGCTTGCAGAATATGTAGCTAATTTGATTTCACTGTTTTCCATCTAGGGATGTCTACATATAGAATCATCTTTCATGTTGTTGAAAGTATTTGCTATAAACATTTATTTTCCTTAGTGGAACTCTGCCTCCCACTTTGTTTTGTACTTTAATGACAAGTTTTCTTAGTATTCCAGGTACTATTTTACTTACAACTTTAGGATTCCAGTATTCTAAAATGAGCATGGCTTTTTTTAGTATTGTATAAACAAAATATTGCAAGTTGCCATAGGACTGTTCACTTTATGCTTCCTCTATATCTGTGGTTGAAACACAGACTTGGATCATAATAATATTGACTGACTTGCCTTTGATTCAAATGGAGATCATTTTCTCATTTTGGGGGGTTGTAGCTGGGCATTGACTTTGACACTCTTGTTCATGATGATGGCTATTGCATTTCTTCTATGTTTCTTCTTCAGGGGAAGATCAGATACTTCTCTGATGTGAAGTGATCCATTCTAGTCTATTTCTGTTCACTGATTCTTAGAATGTTAATGTTCAGTCTTGATATTTTCTGCTCAAAAATATCAAGTTTGTTTTGGTTCATGGTTCTGACATTTTATTTACCAATGGTATACATATTTTTATAACACTGAACTTTACTTTTGCTTCTGGCAACATCTGCAGATAGAATCCTTTCAGCTTTAATCCACCTATATCATAACCACCAATATTATTTGTACTTGCCCTTCTGGTCTTCCCAGAGTAGCTTCTTGGATACTTTCAGACCTAAGGAATTCCTGTCCCAGTATCATGCTGACATTGCTCTGATTCTGAATATTCATTTGCTTTTCTTGGCAGAATATTGGAATGGCCTCCCATTTCCTTTTCCACTATATTGTTCTGGCCCTTCATTACTCCTCATGGGTAACTTTCTGAGAGTGTACAATCCCAACAGTATAACTTACAGCGCATTAGGATGCACAAACCCTTTCATTGCTATAAGATAATAATCTGTGATGGAGCTTTATATTGTAAAAATGCCCTAAGTCTACATTGACTTCCTTTTAAGGAAATAGGCAGTATTGGAATCCCTGAAATTTCTTATGGGTCAGAACTGAGGTACATACAAATAATATATTTATGAGTTTCGAAGTTTATACTGTGTCTGGGTTCTATTTGTACTGACTGGCTGAAAGAATCAAGGTACTATATTTTCTTATCAAATGTCATTTAAGTAACAATTTCCCAAGTATATAAAATTAATCCATTTAAACAATTAAATACTTAATGTTTCATTAGTTAAAGTAATATTAATGAGTGAATTAAAAGTGAATTATGTGTTTGTCTATAATTTCCACTCAGTTAAAACTCAGTTTGTATCTCTGAACACATAAGCAGCAAAAGAAATCAGTTTTTACCAGATCAAAAAATATTCTAGGAGATGCCCTCAGCTTAGCAACAGAGTATAATTAAAAGGCACATAAAATTGCATTTTAATAAAGCCCTTGTTCATGTAATGTTACCAAATATGAGACATTTGTTATTTTTAAAGTAGTATATTTAATTTATTGATAAAATGATTTATCACTAATAGTGGCTTCAAAGATGGCTTTAGTTGTGTTAGTTTAATACTGTAAGTGTTCTGTCATTGGATGTGCTCTTATAGGCAATACTGCATAACTATCATTTAGTTAGCTATCATTGCACAGTAACAGCAGCATCCCAAAACTTGCTTGTGGAAACTTGCTTGATCTCTAAATGTTTATGCCATGTTACTGTCGTTGTTGTTGTTGCTCCTCAGTGAACAGTCACAAAGAGGTTTACAACAATAAAAATGAAACATGAACAACAAGTTCTTGAAAAAATATAATTGAACTGTCAATAATGTTTGATTGCATCATCTGAAATGATTATCGTAATTGAACTGGATGGCATATTATACATTTTTTATTCTGCTGCATTTCTGGTGGCATCTAGTACTGAGTGCACTGGAACAGCTTTACCCTCCAATTCGTTGGAAAAGCGGGGGGGGGGGGTCAGTTATCGCAAGAATCTGCTTCACTAGACCCATGGGAAGAGGCAAAGTAGTTAAATTGGCTCAGTTTGCTGCTGGAATGGAAATGGAAAATGTTCTATTGCTTTTGTTTGAATGAACAGGCTACAGATAAAACTTAAATTCTAACAATAGGGTTAATTCAGATATGCCACAGTGACAAAGTTAATTAAAGACTGAGAAGAGAAGCCTTAATTTGAGGCTAAAGAACAACTACAATCATAGTGTCCTTGACGTTTGCCCATGGCATACAAAGGGAGATACTGGGTTAGCATTGCTTTAACACATTCAGGCAAACCTGAAGAGGCAACATCAGTCTTATTTTATACAAAGTAGCATTTCAGCACTTTTGGAGGGTCCCTCCTTTTCCAGCTAACATCAAGGCTTTTGGTTGTACAATATCACTTTGTATCTGTCTCGTTTCTTTTCATCTTTTTCTGTATTGCTTCTGAGCCAAATAGCAGCCTCTCCATCACTGATTCAGCTATGCAAAATCTACTCAAGAGTTCAGCTATTCTCTGGTTATAGTGCAGCAACTATAGCATATTAAATGAGGTCTTTGTACTATTGTCCCTTGCTATTCTTCTCTATTTGCAATGTAGCAATAGGGAGAGGAGTGGTTTATTGTACAAAAGCTTTGGGGAAAACAAACAGAATGATTAACCTTTTCCTAGAAATCTCTCAAATCCATTTTCCAAATGCTCCTTCCCCCCATAAAGTTCAAGACCCACATTTGTGAAATAAACACAGTTGATTAAACACAGGTGTGGTAAGTGAAAGCAGCTTTTGAGAGTACAAGAAGAGACAGTTTGTAGAAGTATGAATGTCTTCACACAGCTGCTTCTACATAAATAGTATCCTCTTAAAGCAGTGATTGAAAGCAATGATTGTCCAGGTAATTACACCCAATGGTATAACATAGTTTAATCATCAAGAAATGATTATTAGAACTTTTTCTTTAAAAAAAATAAAGAACTGTAGAAATTCTGGGGGATAAGTCAGATCCTTTCAATCAAGTACCTGGTTTGCACGTTTTGTGAGAGCATCTATCTGCTAAAAGCTAAACTGAAGCCACAAATATATTTCATATATGATGCATTGAAAATCTACTGAGTTGTAATAATGTATTCCTTTTGACCTGGAGGAAGACCTCTTCTATTTTTCTCATTCCCTTTGGCATTCTGGTTCCCTAAAGGCTGCACTGATACCTCTAATGTTTCAGGAAGGAAAAGATTCCTGATATTTTTATCAATCTCACTGGCATTCTGATCACCCAAAGACTGAAATTCTTAATGAAGTTTTTTGTTTCTAGCAAAAACAAAACACACACAATCATAAAAAGATACTGAGCCATGAGTTTTTCTAATCATATTGAAATTTTGCTTTGGATTTTTTTTTAAGTCTTAATGACAGTAACTTCTAAGTTTACCATATTATTTCATTTCTAAAAATGCACTTCAGATTTACATTTACAGTGGCTAGAAATGTAAACAAAACAAAACAATTAAACTAAGCTTGTGGTTTAACTATTCATAACACAAAGTAGATCTATCTCATGTCTTTCAAATGGGAAATATGTGAATGATTTGAAAATAGCATCTTGAATATTCTATTCATTTTTATATGCCAAATTATATTGAAAAATAACTCCTATGGTCCAAATGTTTTTTTAACAGATAATTCTTCCTTTTATGGGCTTTTTTTTGTAAAAGAACTTCCAGGTATATCCATACATCCTGAAGGAAGTGAGTACAGAACCAAATTAATACTTTCTACAGGTTTTTCTTTCTTCTTATGCTAAAAATAGCAGATAAGGTGAAGCAAATTTAACATTAGAACAACTCTAGAAATACAGCTTTATGTTTAGCTTATACTAAGGCTTTACCCTTTACTTACAGTCACTTCTCTTTATGCATACCTCTCACTGTGGCTGATTTTGGTGCGCTAAACACACTTTACTTTTAGTGGAAAGCCATGATGCTGCTGCTCTTAAAATTATGTTTCTACTGTGCCTTCTTCAACAAAGCAGAAGATAAATCAACTACTAGGATGTTTCTAGATCCATGGCCCTAGAGCCACCAATCAAAATACATTTCTGCAACTATTCTCAGCTTTCCAACTTCAGATTTTTATTGGGGGGGGGGAAGGAAGTAGCAGTAGGAAAATTCATGAGGCATGTAAATGGAAGACTATCACATCTGAGCTCCTGTTATAATCCAAGAATGAAGCATGGCTGTTTCACAATAAAAGATTCATCCTGTATTTATTGACTGAGAAAAGACCACTGCACAGCCACATATTCTGAGTTCTTTTAAGTTTGTTAGTTGTCCTGAGTGTCCAAAGACCTAATCTTGCAGCTACACCAGAAAGAAATTAAAATAGCAGTTGTTCATTTTGTTCAAAAAGCATTTGCATTTGAAATGCAATTCCTCTTTATGGAGATGCATATATCCAGTAAGGGACACAAAGGGCGAGAGGTAAGGCAGAGATATTCTTCTATTAGGATGACCAAGTATCAGATCAAGAAACTCAGAGCTGACACATATGCAGAAAACAGGTGAGTTCATGTGATTTCCACACCAGTTCCCCTGAAGCCCTGTTCCCCCGGGGCCCATTTTTTTCCTTGCCAGAAGGAAACTTGGGGGGGGGGGTTCCATAGGAGAAATATGATAGGTAGATTCTTTTTTCCTTTTTCTCCACATAATTCTTGACTTGAAGTCACCTTAGTTTTACTTTACAGCAGCTCAGAATAATCTGTGCCCGGTGGCACAGGTCATCCTGGTGTCATATTTTATTATATTTTCTATCTGTCCTGAGGGCAGGCAGTTTTGCTCTGAGAAAGGAACACTACAAATTCAGAGTAAAGTTTATTCCATTTACAGAAAACTCAAGATTCACTTTAAAATAAGCCAAACTGTGACTCCTAATAAATCACAAAGAACGTAAGCTCCGCTAGTAATGTATAGAACTTTAGGCCTGTACAAACCTTCAAAAGGGGGTTTCATCTGAAAAAAAAAATGGATCAAACCTCCCCATTGTAGCAGGTTTGGTAACTGAAACAGGGATCCACTTTGAAGCAGCATATCAAATTATAGCTTTGCCAAAGGTTTTGCAGATTGATGCTTTTTCTGTTCTGAGGTTGTCACCAATAAAATCCTGCAACTTCATTTCCATCTATGGATAATGATGAGGAGTATGATAGAACATGGTAATGCTGAGTAGTCAGCCAGAGTTTATTAGTTCATTTAATTTTCAGCCTTGTTAGCCTAAAAGAACTCTGATGGTTTGGATCTCCATTCCCCTTCTAGCTCTTAACTTCTTTAATCTGGCCAGTCACAAAGTTTAACTTTCCTCCCCTTGTGTTACTGGAACGTTACACTTCTTTGCTGATCCTGACAATACAGTGGGAAGTTCGGCTCAGTTCTCAGTTCTATCAATTTGGGTAAAAGCTTATGCTGTCCAGCATGCACTCAAACCTTTCTTTTAATTCTGGATCATTAGGGCAGGCTTAAGGAGAAAATAGTGGCAGGCTAATACTATCCCAGCTATTTATTACTGACATCAAGGATAGTTCCTCTGTGCTAGATGTTATCCTTGCCCTTCCTGTTTTGTGGCATTGTATCACACGCTGCCAGTCTTCTTCTGCTATTTTTGCTAACTGACATAGAGGTTTACAGGTAAGCTGCAATTGTGACACAACAACACCCTGCCAGTGTTGAGGGGGTCCTCTGCAGGAAAGGCCAGTGTTATAAATCATAGATGACATTCCTACTGGAACCCCAGAAAACCCAGTGATGACAGGCAGCAAAGCTACATGACCCCAGGAGGGCAAATATTTGGACATTCTTCTGAAGCTTGCCCAGAAGAGGTCAAGCTTTGTCAAAAGGCTCTGCCCATCCTGACACCCACCAAAGCCAGTGATGAAGGATGTCCTTCTCAAGAGGGGGGGCAGGTTTGCCAACCAGCTATATCTACCTTCCCAGCAGAATCCACGGGATCAGTTAATGGTTGCTTTTCAGTGTCATGTCAATTCTAGCAATCAAGAAAAGCATTCTTTAAAAAATTAACAGCTTACTTTTTAAATCATTTTTGAACATTTTAAAGCTGGAGTAGAATACCTTTCCATTGGTTCAACACAACTCAGACTGCTTGCTGAAAAGCTTAGAGACTGCTCTGTCTATTCCTCATCCCTGCTACCTTAAAAGGGGGATACTTAAAAAAAAAAAAAACAGCAAAACCTCAAAAGATATCCAGATGAAACTTTGCAGGATTAATATCCTCTAAAGGCACTTCCCTCCCAGCAGTTTTTATCATATTCTGCCCCCCCCCCAAAATGAAGCATGTACAGGTTCTCTGTTGTAGCTGATGGTAAAATCTTTTTTCAAATTGAATCTCATAGGGCTGTTCCTGACAGCAATAATAATGTGCTTTTCTCCAGTTGGTGAAGTGGCATATAAGTTTGCCAGCATACTTTGACATGCCTTCATTGCTGAGCCCAATTCTGCCTCAGCAATGAGGCCAGTTACTGGTGCTGTTTTCAAAGATGTAATATTCGACAGCTGTTGGTCTAGCTAGGTTTTGACAAATATCCAGACCACCAAAACTTTGTCCTAAGTTAACTCATCCATAGATATGTGTAGGTTGATATGGATCTGCAGATCCTGGGGGCTGGGGGAAGGTCATTCGGCCTGGTAAAGCACTGCCTAGTCAGCAGAGTGAATGGCATTTCCTGGTAAAGCAGAAGAGAAAGACTGACTGGTTTTATCAGCATGTGCCCACCCACCATGCAAATCATTGCTGAAGAATGTTGATATTTGTCCAGTAGTCTACAGTAGTTTTATCAAACAGAAGTCCATTTGATAACACTAATAGACAAATATTCTTTTAAAAAACTGCCTGACTGACAGATTGCATATAAGGTTGCTGCCAGAGGTTAGTTGCTACCAAGGTCTAGGAGGGTGGGGCAAGAAAAGCAGAGAAGGGAAGCAGCTGTTTAGCTGACAGTTCTGAAAAATCTAGTCTCTTCCATTGCCCAAAGCAAAATCGAAACAATTTCCAGAGATCAGTGGAAGCCTGCAGCATCTTCAGGTGGCCAATAGGACCTGGGAAGCCTGACCTAATCACTGTTTCATTATGGAGGCATGGCAAGACCTGTGCCAGAAGAAGAGGGAAAACTAGAAACTTGAAATTGAATGGATGCTACATCCATGTGGTGGGATGGGGACGAAATGAAGGCGATGTCATGAAGACATGCCTTACAAAAACAGTAAGTGTGGTATCTTCATGCTGTACTTAGCAAAATGAATACAAGAGTTGAAATGAACTTAATCAGCATGCCCTCAACTCTCAGACTGCAAGCTTGAACTGAATCATGCCATCTTCAAATTTCAGATCTCTAATATGAATTGAATCAGAGTTGACTGACACAAGGCATGTAAAAATGCAATTATGTGCAGTATGACATTGACTTCTGCAACAGAATATGAAGAGGAAATAAAAAGATATTAAGATATGTAAACAGATATTAAATAAATTGACATTTTAAAACTGAGGAGTTCATCTCCATATTTTTATCAAGTGTATAACAGTATAGGAACTAGCTATAAAAGATTATCACTCTTGCAAGTCACCTAAACCATATTGGGATAAAGTTATGTCCTTGGGGGATTCTTTCTTTGCTAGAGAAAAAAAGCTTCACTCAAAACTTGGCAACATGGAGTTTTTATCAACTTCAGTTCTGATAATATCTGCAAAATTTAATAGTGAACTCTAAACAATAGCCTCTGTGCATGTCTCTCTGTGAGTACATTTATTTCTAAGAAAATTAAACTTAAATTATTTGTCTTTATAAGATTCTATTATAATGAATATTTAATAATCCAGAGTTAATGAATAGCCTCAATCAAGACAGAGAATAATTTACTTATCTAAGATTATCTAAGCTATAAGAAGATTTCTATTTTAGTTTTTAACATTCAGGATCACAATGCCTTCTTCCTCCTAAACCTTGATATTGAAAATATCTTATGAATCAGGATTAATCCTGGACAAAGAAACAGACTTGGTATGTATGACTAAAATCTGGTTGATCCAATTGCCTTCAACAGTTTTCAAAATGAAAGTAAGTTCTAACAAATGAGATGGTGATGAAGGGGTTGTTCACTTGGGATCTCAGAAAAACGAATGGAAACATTTGACAAGTTGTGTTGAGTTTAAAAACATCTTTTCTAATAAGTCTGTTGAATCTGCTCACATATGGATTTCATGCTGAGAAAAGATTCTAGGGTGGTGACTGAGACTTGTCTAAATTTGATGTATGATCTTTAATTTGCTCAGAATGAGGATACAGATAAACTGAATGTGGGAGCCTACTGTTGATTTGTTGAACCAAATTCATCCTGCCTTGTAAAAGCTGTCAGAAGGGAATAGAGTTTGAATTGTGGAAACTAAATACTTTAGGTGGCCAATGCTTATAAAGGAAGCTGTAGTTAAACCTGTGTTAAAAAATCATATTTCGATTTCATCATCATAGATCATTATTGGCAAGTCTCTAACCTCTTGTTATTAATGTCCTAAAGTTGATGATGTCAGCACAACTCCAGGCTGTTTTTGTACAAAGACAGCATCGGCAGATGGACATTGGCGATAGCTAGGAAGTGTGTTCTCTTAAGATATATTCAACAGTATCTCTTCATACTTCAAATAAAAGTATTATTTTTTAGGATGTTTGACCCTACGGAACTCCGGGGCACCATATCATGGTGGTTCCAATCCCAGAAAATGGTTCAAGGAGATTATTGCCTTTGATATTGATTTATGAGATTCTCCAGGATTAGTTATTTTCTACCTTTTGTTTCCAATTGTACGTATTGAAGAGGCTGAGACTGAAAACTGACTCAGTTTTCCTACTAGTTGTTTAGTTGCAAAATTGCATGAAGGACCTTTATATAAGAAGAAATTTGCTTCTTCTAAATTTACCTTAAACATGAAGGAGATAACAAGGGCAGAGGCAAAGGCAAAGAAAGCTGCTTTTTATTGGTTTACCTTCTTGTGAGTTTCTGTAACTAAGTTTTAGAGCAATTGAATAGGACTTTTAAACCAAATATCTATAGTTAATTGCTAAAAACCAAAATCACTGTGGCAGAACTAATTCCAAATACTTCAGAAACTTCAGTGAGTTTCCTCACTGTGCAAACCTATACAAAAAAAAAAGTCAGTCTTCTTCAATTTTACTTACTTATTGTTGCTGAGGAAAGAAAAATTACTCGAGGCCTATGCCATTATGCAATTTGTTTTCATAGTTAAATATCAAATTGGGTTAAGGGACATGGAAGCATAAGCAAGCACCAGTATGCCCAGCTTACTAATACATCTTAGTACAATAGCTGCAAAAGTCTGAGTGAGATGCTGTTCAGTAAGACAATGGAAACAGGTAGGAATATGCAAAAGTGATCAAGCCAGTATTTTTTTTTTTCTGTCAGAATGTTTTATGTTTGAAACAAAATACTTATTTTTCAAGTATTTTGCTTCAAGAATGGAACTATAAAACTGTTCAAGCATTCAGTTCTGTTCCAGGGAAAGTGTTTTCAATATTGACTTCTTGCTACTGGACTTCAATCATCATCAGGAGCAGGAGCAGGAGAAGAATTGGGCACATCTGTGCTGCAGCTGGCTTAGGCTGATTGGGATGATCTGGGTTCAGAGTTCTAGAGCAAAGCAGCAGGCATTTAAGCAGCACAGAGGAGCAGTCTGGATTAGACTGCTATTGGTATGAAACTAAGGAAGGCAGCCCAGACATGTGTGAAGTATTGCAATTGTGACTCTCCGGGCTCCTATTTCTGTTGTTTCTGGTGGCAGGCTATCCCCCACCCAAAATCCCATTTCAGTTTAGATGTTGCTTTGCAGTTTCTGCTTTTTAAGTCATCCCCTTGAAAGTTAAAAAAGGCATTTAATCCTTCCACAAAGGGCCTTCTTGTATATGTGGGGGAATTAATGCTTCCAGTTAGATGCTGTATGAGCTGCTTGCTGTCCATGCACATGAAAATTAAATAGAGCACTTTTTTTGGTTTATTTTAGCTAGAGGCTTCACTTTAAGGCATCCCCAACTCTCCCCACCCTTGACTAGCCTTAGACAAGTATCTATGTCTAGTTTGCCCCCTCTGTAAACTCCCCTTCCCAATATACCATGATTTGGTCCAGCAGCAATTGAGGAAAGTGGAAGGGAAGACCTGGTCAAGGGAAGTGGAAGGGAACTAATGCAAGGAGGTTTGGTGTTTGTGATATGCCTGTTCCCTGTAGCAACAGTGGTGCTATTGTATGGCATTATGGTGACTGAGACAGTATCTAGTGCTTAAGAAACACTCTTTGTATGTAAAAAAGCAGAGGAAATGGTAATGCTGACCCAGTCAGTCCACTCTCCTCCATTAGTCACCCAGGAACTAAAGTGAGGATCAGAAGGAGGAGCTTCCCCCTCCAGATTCTAAGCCCACTAACCCAATGTATACATGACATGGGTACATAATACAGGAGCTGAGTTTGAAGACCCGGACCACAGAGTCTGCAACCACTTCAAGAAATGGATTAACAGGGTGAAGGACACCAGATATTGTTCAAACTGGAGGATGCTTAAATATCTGCTTAGATGTCATTCAAGTGTCCTTCCTTCACTAGAAGTAGTAGGCAACCCTTTCTACAGAACAGTGGCAAGGTTATGCTGGTCTATGACCATAATTAGATTTGAACGGCAAGGCACGTGGATGAAATTGCCTTTGGGGCAAGTAGCAATACGGAACAAGGACATCAGATTTTGGGAAGCTGTTCACGGAGTTGATAGTTTTGGATGATTACAGTGTGATGGAAGAAGGTGAATAACAGTATTCTTCTGTTTCCTTCATTCACCACACTGAGTAGGTTGGCGACACCTTGCTTGTGTCACTTATGAAACAAGGAAATGTGAATAGCAGGTCCTGACACAACATCTATTTTACCTCATGTATTTGGTTCAGTTGAAGTGGAGTGTGAATTTTTCCCTGTCTCTCATCATAAACTGGAAAGAGGGACCATCTACATCACTTCTACCAGAACCTCCCAAGATGCAGTCCCAGCCACAGGTGGGGTCTGGACTAGGCTCAATTGTCAGATGAAATGAGTACAGCCATGAGATTCATGGTGGAGGGCTGGCTTTCCAAGCAGTCAAAATTCATCTATGGCTTTGTGGTTACAGAAAGTGGAGGCAACATGCAACAGGCAGACTATCAGACACATTGATTTATCCTTCACATTATTTCAGAAGTCTCTTTCTATACTTCTAGTTGCTTGCTGAAGTGAAACATAGCACCCCAATGCGTCAAATCTTATTATTGCTGCTCCTCAGTGACAGGAATTGTGTTATGGCATGGCATGAAGTGCATTGTCAAGCTGAAGCACGGCTCTTCTGTACAGACCAAAACTATATTGTGAAACTCATATTTTGATACCAAGCATTATTAACAAACTATATGATCCAAATTAATAATAAGCATCATATAACATACTATAAGCATCATATAACGTACTATAAGATGAGTTATGACATGAGATTAAGCAAAAATAAAAAAGTGGAACAATCATAGCTAAAATAGATAGGGGGGAATTATCATATTGTTTAAAAGGATTCTTCCTTAGCCTTCTGTCAAAATTTTCAAATGTTGATAAATAGTGTATTTAAGCAATACATTACTGCTAATCAGATGTAGATTTAGCTTTTAAATGTATTATACCCCTTCTTTCAATAATTCTTGATGTTTTGATGAATTCCAAATAGTGGGAATACAGCCAAGAACATATGCATCATTAACAGACAGCAAGTACTCCAAAGTCATGTTAACAATCCTATACATTTCAGAATAAAATATGGCAACACCAGGTGTAGTGATATTAAAACAACTATTTTAACAGAGTAGTTGAGTAGTTTAATTGGTCTGATATGAATTTTTTTATATATATATATTCCACATTTTCATTGTTAAAGAATCCTGAAGTAGAACAATACAATTCATGTTTGTCTAAGTTAATTATTATTTTCCTTCACCTGCCTATTATAGTAGTGCTGTCTCCAAAATTAACAAAAAAAAAGAGTAAATAATCTAAATAATAAAGTAGCACAAAAGGCAGCATGATTCTAGCACACTTCTTTCCTCTCAGATCCACATTAATGGAATCATGTAAATGATAATTGAAAGAGTAGATGTATATTTGAATGCAAGTCTGATGAAAAAAAATGGAAATATCATCCAAAAGGGATGCACCTAAAGGGTAGGTTGATTTCCAAAAAAATGGAAGTCATGGGAACATAACAAAAATTATGAATGCTAAATTAGACCTTTAACCATATAGACCAGCATTCTGAGTTCAAAGTCATGGACAAACAGGACATAACTCTTCTCCATTGTTGCTCATAATAGCTCATATTCAAGGATCCACCCCAGGATGCCAAGGATAGCAAACAACCATGAAATCTAGCAGACACTGATAACTCAATCTTTCATAAATTTGCTGAGTCCCTTTTCAATTAATCTACATTGGTGCTGTCACCAGATTTGATAGCAGCAAATTCCATAGATTAATTATGCATTGTATAAAGAATTATTGTTTATATTGGTCCTAAATGTTCTCCCTTTTAGTTTTGATGGATGTTTCTAAGTTCAAGTATTGTAAGAGAGGCAGAAAAACGTCTTGCATAATCTTATATTTCTAGCATATTTTCCCTTATTAGCCTTTGCTGAAAGCTGAAAAGTCCCAGCTGTGTAATGATTCCTCATCAAAGAGGTGGTCTACCCCCTAATCATTTTGGTTGCTTTTTTCAATTTTTTTCTAGTTCTTTTATTTCAGATATGGTGACTAGAACTTTTCACAGAACTTACCGTATTGGCTGCTTTATTTTCAATACTTTTCCAAATTATTCTAATCTTGGAATTTGCTTTTTTAATAGCAGCCACATGCTATGTTGACATCTTCATTGTACTATCCACCCTTTTCTTGAACAATTACTTCCAACTCAGAACCCATTAATGTATTAATAAAGTTGGGATTTTATGTGCCAAGATGTATCTTTTGCACCTAATTATTGAATGACATTTATCATTTTGATGCTCATTTCACCCAGTTTGGAGATATCCTTTAGAGCTCTTTCCAATTCCTTTTTTATTTTCTTATCTCAAATAATTTGGTACCATTAGAAAATGTTGCCACTTCATTGCTCACTCCAATTCCAGATGGTTTGCAAATGAATTAAAAAGTATTGTACCAGCACTTATCCCAAGGGGATCCTACATCAAATAGCTTCCCCAGCTGAAAATTGTCCATTCTTTCCTATCTTCTGTTTACCATTCTTTAGCCAGTTACTAATCCGTGACAGCTTCAGTCATCTTATCACATGGCGACTGTGTTTGCTCTGGAGCCTTTGGTGAGGGACTTTGTCAAAGACTTTTTAAAATTCCAAATACATAATGTCAGCTGGATGATCCTATTCCACATGCTTGTTGATGATGAGAAAAACTATAGAAGGTTAGTAAGAAAGATTTACCCTTGTAGAAGTCCTGGCAAAAGTCTAGGGGGAAAACAGCAAATATTAAAGTCTTGAATAATTACCTTTCAGTTGATCACAAAGACTGAGAAGGCTCATGAACAGCCTTACATAAGGCCAGCCAGTTTCATAATCTGGCTGGATCAGTATTACTTGGATCTTACTAATTACTAAAGTATTACTAATACTGGATCAGTATTACTTGATCCATCAAGTGATGAGCTGCAGTATTATCCTATAATCACTGCACAAGAATCACTCTAATAACAGTAACATAATCTCTTAGCAACAAAATCAAGATATTTAAAGCATATAAATGTATGAGCTATTTTTCTCCACAAATTACAGTTGTGAGTTTGCAATCCTATACTTGCTTCCCTAAAGTCCATTAAAGTCAGTAGTTTAAGTAAACACATATAAATTGTTTTGTAAGCAACACTTTAAAAGATCTAGAATTGGATTCAGACATAAACATGTTTAGGATTGACCAAATATAAGCACTTTAATAGAGCATTTGCTCTATTAATTTTTGTTGAATTGGAGCATGATTAGGTCTGGATCTAATACTTTTATGGGAAAATCAGAAGAAGGTATATTCTCATTCAAATTAAGTTTATTTTTAGTTTTTAGTTTTTGCTTTCTTACAAAACCTAAACACAGTTAACCAGCAAACAACTTGACATCTGTGTTTCTGAGGAACAAGACATAATTTCAGTTAATTAATTCAAAATATTTTACACTTACAAAACAGAGAGACTAAAATAACTAAAATAAAAATTAAGTAGATCAACAATAAACATCTCAAGTTACTGAAACTTAATTTTTCCCGAAAAGAGGTCTTCAAAATGTATACGCTATAAGAAATAACCACTTCAGATAGGGGTTTTTTTTTTACAAAGGAAAAAAAGAAAGAGAGAGAAAAGGATCAATGAAAGAAGGACATTGCAGTGAATAACCTGAAGCAGAACCAGCCCTGGCTGTGGCAATAGGACAATGTCCCACCTGACTCTCTTCACGGTTTTCTGCAGCAGTGAAGAACAGCAGGACCAGTCTGCATAAGTCATGGCCAGGGACCAAGAAGGTTAGCATCAAGAAGGTTAGATCAGCCTCAAAACTATGAAAACTGTGCATACAATTGTGTAACACCCCTCCCCCACACTTCCTAGATGACGGTTTTAGATAAAATTCTTTCCGATCTGTACTGGACATGTGAGCCAAAAGAGCCATATCTCTAGCAGGTGCAGGTTTCCAATCTCTCACTCTGATCCAGTGACTGTTTACAGACCTGGAACTCTGAGACTCTTGGAGCTAAAGAGGGATATAAGTTTTATAAATAAATACACACAAATACCTAATTGCAAGCAGAATTCTGTTGCACATTCAACATTCTGTTGATAATGTTCAATCAATATATTTGATTTGGGTTTTGCCATTGAAATGAATGGGGATATCCATAAATGCAGGAGACATGAACGTATCTCTCTCTGCTTGCATATAAAGGTCTACAGATCACAGCATATAAATATGATTCATATTGTACTCACAATATATTTCAACTGTGGCCCCTTATTTACAGTCCATTCCACCAATTTTAAATGTGCTTATTGTTTTTACATGAAAGGAATATGTGAAGTTATGTGTGAGCAATGTGCATAATATATGAGCTATGTGAATAAATGTATAGTTTGAAGAAGGGAATGTCAAAGAGAGCAAAGGATGATTGATTGCAAATAAGTTAGTACAGTTAATAATGCCAATAACTGGGATCTTTGTTTCTGAGGATATGAGATGGAATTTACAAGTTAGAAACAACTTGACTCAGTACCCACTAATCCCTCTGTTTGTCTATTATTGCCACAGAATTTCCACAGTCATAGACGACCGAGCCCCATGCATCTGGGCAAGATCAAAGAAGCAAGAACAACACAGATTTCTTATAAAGGTTAGAGTTGCATTCATGCTAGTCTGGGGTAAATGTGGAATTGGAAAACAAGAGGAATTTCACATCCTCATTTTGGTGAGTTATTTAAGACAGAGTACCTTTGAATGATTTCAAACACTTCTTCCCTGGTTTCTTGCTACCTTGGCTAAGTTGCCTTTTAGGTCTCTTGATTGTTTATGTCATGCTGTCTGGGGAATTCCAAGAGCTGAAGTCCACACATCTTAAAGTTGCCAAGTTTGAAAACTGATATAGATAGACTTTTTCATCAGTGCTTTGGAGAATGATATTTGGTGGATTTTTGTAAGCATGGTTGATTTTTTTCTAAATAAGCCCACTGCAAATGTTTGTTATGTCTGCAAATTACTGTTTCGGAGCAAGTCTTGAAAAAGCAGACTGAGACTCTGGTAGCCAGTCCTGCTATACTGTTGTTCTTTTTTTAAAGTTCCTACTGTGTCTCTGCAATATGTATGTATGTATGTATGTATGTATGTATGTATGTATGTATTTTGACTCCAGACTGACCCTGGAGATAAGCTGGGGCCTCTCACACTTCAGTGCTAGCCCATTCAATGTTGCCATCTTCGTCTGAGAATACTCACGGCATTGCGCCATTGCCCCCAACACTGGGGAAATTGATTAATAAGCTTCAAGACTTTAAAAAAGGCATTTGGTCCTAATCAGAGTGCAGGCTCCTTAGCTTATCAGTCACCTCAAGTCCCACAACCACCAATATCGCCATTACTGCATTCGGGATTTGAACTGATGTTCACAACTGAGCCTCTTCAAACCTGAGACTCTTGTTTCAGAAGGGGAAATTCTAGATTGGTCACTTACATGATCTCACTCTCCAGAGAGTCGTTATTCATTCTGAAACAATCAACAGCAGGTCCCCTTCTTCTATCCCAGTATCATTTGAAGTGAATTGTCTTAAGGTCATGCTGTCTTCAGGAAATATCTGTCCCCAACCTAATTTCTGTTTCTTCACATCTACCTTTTATGGCTTCTTGAACTGACCATTTGATTATTGGGATAAAATTCAAAATCATAATTCTTATTACCTCATTTGTTGTTGTTGTTCAGTAATTAAGTCGTGTCTGACTCTTCGTGACCCCATGAACCATATTGTACCAGGCCTTCCTGTCCTTCACTGCCTCCCTGAGTTTGCTCAGTTTCATGCTCATTGCTTCAGTGATGCTATCTAACCATCTCATCCTTTGCCGTCCCTTTCTCCTTTTGCTTTCCATCTTTCCCAGCACCAGGGTCTTTTTCAAAGAGTCCTCTCTTCACATTAGGTGGCCAAAGTATCTGAGCTTGAGCTTCATTATCAATCCTTCCAATGAGCAGTCAGGGTTGATTTCCTTTAAGATTGACTGGTTTGACCCCCTAGCAGTCCCCTGGAGTCTTCTCCAGCCCCACAATTCAAAGGCATCAATTCTTCGGCACTCAGGCTTCTTTATGGTCCAGCTCTCACAGCCATACATTACTACTGGGAAAACCATAGCTTTGATTATGCGGATCTTTGTCGGCAAGGTGATGTCTCTGCTTTTTAATATGCTATCTAGGTTTGCAATAGCTTTCCTCCCAAGGAGCAAGCATCTTTTAATTTCATGGCTGCAGTCTCCGTCTGTGGTGATCTTGGAGCCCAAATAAATGAAGTCTGTTACTGCTTCCATTTCTACCCCTTCTATTTGCCAGGAATTGATGGGTCCAGATGCCATGATCTTAGTTTTTTTAATGTTGAGTTTCAAGCCAGCTTTCGCACTCTCCTGTTTCTCCAAGAGGCTCTTTAGTTCTTCTTCACTTTCTGCCATTAGGGTGGTATCGTCTGCATATCTGAGGTTGTTGATGTTTCTCCCTGCAATCTTAATTCCAGCTTGTGATTCTTCCAGCCTGGCATTTCTCATGATGTACTCTGCATATAAGTTAAATAAGCAGGGTGACAGTATACAGCCTTGTCGTACTCCCTTCCCTATTTTGAACCAATCGGTTGTTCCGTGATCGCTTCTAACTGTTGCTTCTTGGCCCACATACAGATTTCTCAGGAGACAAGTAAGGTGGTCTGGTACCCCATCTCTTTAAGAATTTGCCACAGTTTGTTGTGATCCACACAATCAAAGGCTTTTGCATAGTCTTACTACCTCATACACTGCCCTAAATCACACTCATCTGCTTTAGTATTAGTATCTACTTAGCTATACCTTCTCTGAGTAATCCTATAACTGGCAACATCCCATTCTGACACTTTCAGATTTCCAGAATTGCTGTCCTACTTGCCACTTCAAGATATCCTTTTGGTAGAGCCCTAGCATTAAGGTCCAGTCCCACATGGCCACTGGCCTGAGATTGCCAACATTGAGTGCTCCTCAGGTACATGACAACCTGATAACTTCTGAGCACAAAGGTCCCCCTCCTGTACTTCCTGTACCATTATACTAGACCCAAACTAATATATCAAAAGGGGAGGATTATCATTCTGAGGCTTCCTAGATCCTATGAGTTTATTACCCAATGTTCAGTTTGGAGACCACACAGCAAGATCTCCTTCAAAAGGGCTATGACCAATTTCAGTTATCACATACAGCACAACTATATGTCAGCTATAGAATCCCTGGGCATTGAAAAAGATGTTGAGCATATTATAATCCAGAGAGTTTCAATAGGGTATGCTGGGTCTCACCTCTCACTGTGAAATGAAAGCATGTCCCATAACTTGCTTAATGTTCTCCAGTGGCTTCATGTAAAAAAGAAAGATCAGATTGTTTTTCAGGTATTCTTTTAATTAAGAAATATGTGACAAGCCATCGAAGAAACGATGGTGTTTTTGAAATACCCAGCAACAGTGGTATTTACTAATGTCTGTTACTGTTCAATTGAAAACCTTGACAAAAAGCATTACATTTCATTGTGCAAGTTAAATTGAAACAAGAATATATCTTTGAGAAGTCTGTAAAAGGCATATATTGAAGATCCTTGCATTAAAAATGTGGGTAATGTAAAGGTATATAAATGAAATTTACTTTAAAAAGCATACCTGAGAGAAAATCATATTTAAAAACTTCTATCTATCTATCTTACAGTAATATACAAAAACGGATATGGCAGATTTTCCTCTTAGGGAGAGCAGTAAACAACAAATGGATGTGGATTTTCCAGGTGATAAAATCCAGTTGGCAGGCCATATGAATAGCTGAAAATCTGCAGCACTATCACAGCCTGAATTTATACTTATTCACACATCCCTAATAAAAGCTAGGGTTCCCAGCTGTCTACCTATTATATCTGCATTCTCATCAATTCTTATGGTGTTTGCCTCTGTTTGAAAAAATATTTTGCTCAACTTCATTGGCTGACTTTCATGTTGCTGGCCTGAATATACAGTGAAAAATTATTTTGTCACTGCATTATATTAATTTAGCATTTATTTATTACAGGGTATAAAATGCAGGTGATATTCTAAACTCAGAATATCCACAAGAAAAAGCTTTTGGGCTTATGAGAAAGAGAATCCAATTAAAATAACAATAAAAATGCAAATGCAAATACATAGAACTTTTTAGCTATAACTAAAAAGAATAAGAGGACCGGGTAAGCTTGTTACAAGAAACATCTTGTCAAGTTTAACGCAGAAATCTCATTGCACAGTACAAGAACATCAGAGAAGAGACTGCTGCACAAAATACTTTCTTTAGTATAGGTTTAGATAGGGGACAACTAGCTTTGATCTGGACCTTATTCCCAAACATAATCAACATCTGGACAAAGTAATAACAAGCTAGTTAGCTGTATACACATGCAAATGTATTTATATTGTGTAGGAATTGTGGGTTCAAATATAATTTTGAAACAACAAACGTAGAATGAATTTTAGCTTCAATTGAAGGAATCCAGAGCTCTGTTGTATCCTGTGTTTAATGCTGCATTGGAAGAGACTGTTTGGGGGGGTGGGGAACCACCATAGTGAATATAGAGGAAAATTGGTATCTGCTTATCAGATGCTCAAAATTGGGAAATTTACTAAGCAAATTATTTATCCAGGACATTAGTGAATTTATTTTAGACATTCATGGATCATAGAGGGAATAGATAGGCACTCTTCATGATTTAATGTGAAAAATCACTATATTATTTGATTCTAAGTTGGGTTTTTTTTTTTTTGTTTTTTGTTTTGGTTATCCAACTGTATGATGACCTGTATCATTTTCTTGCTTTTAGGGTCACTTTCTTTCCTATAATTACAACTCTATCAATGACTGGCCTTTCTTTGAACACAGAGAAAAAAGCACAGTCATCTTATTATTTGGCAGCAAGTGTGAAGTGAGTTTTGTTCTGTCACTAGCTAAAATGTGATGTTTTTGACACAAGAGATATTCCTCCCCAATTATAAAGTATAGAGGTATTGCTCAGGCAAATCCTTTACAGAGTACATGAAGAGAAACTGGGTGGGAAAGGTTATTCTTTTAAATTAAAAAAAGAATAAAGGAATTAAAATGGAAATGCAAGCAATAAAATAAACCGATAAACCGATAAAGGAACACATGACAGTTCTTGGAATTAAATTCTACATGATTTGTTTTTGAAAGGGGTTTACTAGCACTGAAATAACAATCAAATAAATATCAGATAATACTTTTAAAGATAGCATGTCACAACTGGGACACCATCACCGAAGAGCAATGAAAAGGCTGTCTTTCTTGTAACCCACTGGCTCAATACAGATGGTGCAAGCATCTCACAAGATGGCCAAAATAGCATTTCCTGGAACTCCAGATTGTATTCCTCCAGTGAAAGAAAATCTCCACTTCAAAATCTACTTCAAAATAGAGCACGGTAGATTTTGAGATAAGATATTCACAATCAGATTCTCATTGAAACTACACTGCAGTTTATCATTTCCCCAGCCACCATAACTGGAGATTTCTCCAGCCTTTGATGTGGTGTATGAAGGGAGAAATTCATTATACATTGGAATGCTGCTGTTGTAAGAACACATTTCTGGAAGTAAACACCATTAAATTGCTGTAACTTATTTCTGTATAAGCCTGAATAGGAGAGTGCATCTATATTACTAGCACCTTGAAAAATGTAAATGCGTTATCCTAATCCTCTGATTTGCTCCAGGTATTGATATTTTGGGGCTTGAATAACAAATAATCACTAATGGTACCTGTGATGCTGTCTAGTGGCCATTTGGGTTTTTGCAGTGCAGTTCTAGTAGCTCTGTTCCTGATATGCTGCTCTGTAGTTTCTTTATTTGTTTCAGTAGAAAAAGTTTAATTGTATAATCACAGCTTTGAATATTTGAACCTGATATTCAGTTCAAAGTAATATGACTCTTTCCACATGACATAAGATTCTTAAACATTTGTATGGTGCTGAATCTGATAGGGAAAAAAAAATCAATGTTGTTAGTATACAGTGAGTTGCATCCTTTTCATTCCCTATATGCCCTTAAATAAACAAACAACATTCTCCAGCTATTGAGCTGAAGTAAATCATTCCTTGCTGGGCTGTTATTACAGGGAATTTCCCCTCCCATATATTTCTTTTTTCTTTAAAACTCAGAAAACAGTCTTAGGATCTCCTAAAATCTTCTTTTTGTGTGTGCAGTTAGATTTTTAAACAGCAACACTCACAGTTAATACCCTGTAAATATGGGGAATTACTGTAGGATATTAATAAGCATTAAGGGACATGCATACCTATGACATTCCGAGGAAATATCTACTGTGCAACACAGGGAGCATTAAAAATGTCAGAAATAGTTGTTACTACAATGTGTATCACTAACTGAATGTTTTAACCTTTCTAGATTCTCTTACATTATATATTCGTTGATAAATGAGTTGTTCCTAGATAAAATGGTGCAAGGTCATTTGGAATCTAGATTTCCAATATGGTGCTTAAGAGAGAAAAACACGTCTGCTGTGAAACAGTTATTAGTAACTTCCAAAGTCCTTGACATACATATTTTTTAATCTCATTAAATTTTTAAATTAAAAAACTGGTCCGGAGTGCAGCGACCCTGGCAGCGCTGGGACCAGCATGTTATGCTCACGTGACCCACTGCTTTGTGAGCTGCACTGGCTACCAGTCAGCTTCTGGATGCAATTCTTTTTTTTTTTTAATTTATTAAAAGTTTTAAAAATGAAAGTAAAAACTGATAAAAACTAATATAAAGTAAGGAAGAAAAAGGAAAAAAAGAAATCAAAGAGAAAGCTGAAAGTGCAAGAAAGAAAGAAAAAACAAAAGAAAAATGGAAAAGAAAAAAGATGCAAAGTGCCTTCTGATCTTCTTTGAAACAGTTATAAGTACAATTATAAATCTGCCTCTTTCTGTAAAGTTACATCATGACTCTCTTCTTTCTGTGGAGTCCTTGGTGCTCTCTGAACTTGGATGTTTGCTTGCAGACATTTCATTACCCGACTAGGTAACATCATCAGTACAACTGGGAGTGGGGTTTGCTCCCTGTTTATATACAGTAGCTTGCCCTGCCAATGTTGGTGGGGGTGTGGTTTTTTTCCTTGGTAGTTCCTTCATTAGGGTATTGTTTTCTGCTTGATTGTGCTTGACACTGTGGTATGTCCAGTCCTTGGAAAGCAAAGAACCCTCACAAGGAAGACTTCTGGTCTCAGTTGTATATTAATTTTTAAAATCCTCTGAGTCAGTGTATGTATTTAAATCCAAAATTTTCTAGCTTTTTTACATGTCCACCAAGCATGATAAAATGTCACTTCTTGTTCACTTTTCCAATATAAATTTGAAGTGCCTTTATACATTCTACATTTCTCCAGTGTCATATACCAATGGTACATCATTTTATTAAAATTCTCTTTAAGATTATAACATAGTGTAAATTTCAATCCTTTCAGCCACATATTTTCCCCTTGTTCGATCTGTATATTATAATCAAAAATTAGTCCACTTTATCATACATTCTTTCACTTGTTCTTCTTCTGTTTCAAATTTCAATAAAAGTTTATACATTTTAGCAATTACATGTTCATTATTTATATACAATTTCAAAATCAGTCTTACAGTGTTCAATACCACAAATTCAAAAGAGTCTACAGCTTCTGGGTGCAATTCATGGTGCTAGTTGTCACATTTAAAGCCCTTCATGGCATAGGGAGACCACCTGTCTCTAGTGGTTTTTGTCCATCTCGTAAGATCAATTACTCTTTTTTTTAATTACAGGAAGTAAATCACAGTTCTCTTTGGCAGGCTTTGGGGAAGGAGAAACAGCACTTGTTGACCAGTGCATAGCAATTGTATAGCTGTTGTATAGAACTAATATCTCTACTGATGCTGGCCAAATTAGTTAATATACTTTTAATACTCTTCTTTAACATGGTCAAACATCTTTACTACAGATTCAGATTCTGTTTATCATTGAGATATACTTCTGAGCTGAATTTTCACTATGAGGTTGACATTCAGGTTAGCAGTCTTTCCAATACTATTGGTGTACACCTAGAACCTGATTGTGTTGGTATTGATAGTAAAATTGTTCATCCTTCCTCTTAATATCACCATTTCAAATGTATCTATGGATGTACTTTTACAATATCCTGCCCTCCCCTACCCATAATTCTCTGTAATGGAAACTTATTCACATAAGAAAAAGCATTGTGGTGAGGAAATGAAAAAGTACCAACCCTAGGGATTTAGACCATTGGCAGAAGAGTTGCTGATGCCCTGGTTCCAATCCTATCCTAGGTGTTTCATCACTTAAAAAGGAATCCCACAGTTGTTTAGCAGTGCATTTCTTGTGTCAGTTAATGAGCCTCAGTTCCTATACACCATAATAAGCCAAATCATTACAAACCATTTCAGTGTCTTGTTTGTTATTCAGGGAGAAAACTCATAATTAATGCCCCAGATATGTTCAAGTGAAAGCAGTGATTCGCCCAGTGCTAACTGTGGCGATATAATGACATATTCTTGAAATCTAGGCAATTCAGCTAGATCAGTTGCATTGTAGGGCCCCATTTTAAATAATGGAAAGCCTTCCAAGCACCATCTCTCTGAAATTGGATACCCATCCAATATTAATAAGTAGCTAACTCACACCTGAGATCTACACACTGTCACTACTCCCTTTTTACCAGATTCTTCTGCCCAGCACTGGGACTTCTCTGTTCCTTATACTCTCAAATATACTAAACATAATTGAGAGTGAGGCATCATGGGATATTTTCTAAAGATAGTAATGATGCTACAGAATTTGCTAAATAAATAACATTGGGCTTATTTATTTACCAATGTAAACACGAGACTAACTGGCTGGGGAATTCTGAGAGCTGAAGTCCACACATCTTCAAGTTGCCAACGGTGAGAAACACTGCTGTATACTATATCTAACCCTGGACAGTTTATCAAGTATAGAGGTACATGTGTGAATGCACACCAGAGATGGACAAAAAGACAAATGCTTGTACATCTTCATCCTTTCTTCTTCAGGCAGGCCAAAAGTTTCTGTCAGCATTCAAGTGCAAGTTCCAACTGTAACTGAGAGTGAGTTCTTTCTCCTTGTCCTCCTCCTTGATACTATCAAGTGTAAGAGGGAGGCCCTTCCTGCTAATTGATAGTGCTTTTCATCTGCCATTATCCAAATCATTTTAAGCAATTTATCTGCTTTTATATCAGCTGCACTGAGGGTGATTATAAGCCCAAACTATGTGGAGTATAGGAGATGTTTTGAAATATTTTTCTTTGATTAAGAACGCTTTTATGTAGGGAAGGTGGGGTAAGCCGTCTAGATTGGAAGTAATTTAGGTTAACCCTTCCCTCTGTGCTGTTCTTCAATTTTAGTATTAGTTCAAGCAATTATTAGCCAAAAGAGCAAGAGAATATAGAATTCTGTGCTTTCTTACCATCCCATTATGGTAAGTAACAATTTCTAAGATGTAATAGACTTCAGTCAGAAAATTATGTTTTTGTAGTTTCCTTCTATCATAGTCTAGCATCACGGCCCAAATCCAAGTAAGCTCTTGGTAGCTTATTTTAAGCCAAGAAAAAAGTTGAATATGCCATTATGGATTGTTCATGTTACATCTGAGTTTCTTACTTCCAATATAAATATAATTGGAATCCATTCTCTGAATCTATGTTTTGACAGCAGTAACAATTTGTTTCTCTGTATTTGCACTGAAATTAATATATCAACTTATTCATCTGCATTATGCATAAAATAATAAACTACTTGACAAAGAGAAATTTATCTCAGACAGTTGTCATCTATTTAACAGGCAAGAGCCTATCACGCTATCATGAGTTTTTATATCTTTTTTCTCAACTGCTTCAGGAACTCAAGTTTTATTGAGTACTTAAAATGTACAAAGGTTGCCTTCATTCTGTGATGACAATATACAGCTTAAAAGGATTTCAAAGATCAAAAGCTCATATTGGAAAATGGACTGGGTTATAATATTCTTGTGTGGATATTTAATGATACTTCTGCAATTTAAGAATGCAGGAAATTAGTTTGAATTCCCAAATCAAGGAGAAGGTAGATGAAAAAAATCTTATTTATCGGAGCATCTGGCTTCGAATTTTTATAGGTGAAAAAAAAAAAACAGTTAAAGCAGAACTCTCTTCATGTCTCCAGGTCTCTAGTAAATGAAAGTGAACTCTCATTTTCTAAAGATGGTGAGTGGCAGGTTGTATTCCAGAAAATGAGAGATCGTGCCACTAATCTATCATGAACAAAATGTTACATCTCTCCACAGTCATCCCTCTGCCACTGTGTTAGAAGGCTGCAACAGCAATATAGCTCCTCTGGATGTATAGTAGAAAAGTTGGCAACATTTGAACAAAATACAAAAGGGCAGATTTAACAGGGGGTACCAGTTAAGTGTGATTAAACATTTTTGTTTTTCTCCCCACTTAACCATGAGCTTTAGTCAGTATTGTTTAATGTCAGCGCTGTTAATGAAGTTGTCAGACTTGTAATTTTCACTGAATGCTAGTTTTGCCAAGAAGCTGGTCCTACAATTACCTCCTGCTCTATATGATTAAATTCATCAAAGCGCACCAAGACTCCAGATTGTGCCAGCCCTTTGAAGGATTTCCCCATGGTTTTGTAGACACCGCCACTCAGGAAAGTTAACATTACTCCACCAGATATAAAAGGAAGGGAAGGAAGGAGAGAGAAAAGAAGGAAATAGCTTCTAAATATTTTTTCCCCAGATTCAAAACGCACAGGAACTCTGTAATGTAATTGCTTACTTAATAAAACTGTCGTGCTCTTAATAATTTTACCTATTCCAGCCAGACATTAAAAATGAAACAGTGTATCAAAAACATCTATAATAAATTAACAATCCTTCAGTGCAGGCCCCTGGACCTCAGGTGACAGTTTGGAGACTAAGATTCTGCTGTATAATTGTCATGTACAGTATGATATCAATCTGCTAACCTGATATGTATTTGTCCTCATATCAGCCCACAGAAGTGTTCCATGGAGGCACCTAGATGGTTGTACCTAGTAGATGTAATGAGACCAACAGTCTCCCTTCTGTAGTCTCTCATGTCACTCAGCTGTGAGAAGTCAATAGTGTAAGCAACCGTCATCCTCAGATATTTGCCAGATTAGTAAGATTTTGCTTAACCCTCTCAGTGATTTCACTGGGGACCTGGCAGCTGTGCCAAATAAATAATTCACCAAATCAATCAATGTCCTTCTAAAAGTCCTACTGCTTGAAATAAGCTCCCAGTTATTAAAAGCATCCCCAACATTCCTACTTAGAATTCTGGGAACAGGGCAAGGGGGATGATTTGAGAAACATTCTGGAAAGGAAGAAATGGGACCACCCTTGTATATTGTGCTCACCTTGCCCTTTTTGCAATCTGCAAATTATTTAAATCCAAAGATATGGCCTGATGGTATGATTAAGATAATTGGCTAACCAGTTCACTCCTACCCTTAAATTATGCTGCTTAATCAGAATATTCATTGCTTATGTCCAGGTTATGATGTAATCTTTTCATGTGCCAGGCAAAACCCCAATAATGTAAGAAATTATTATGTATCACGATCTTAAATTATGCCATAACTAAGCAGTATAAGTGGAAAGAAATGAACAGACTTAACATTACGATGGAGAATCAGAGAAACATCTTCATTCAGAACTCATCCTTCAGCCTCAGGGCTAAAAAAAAAAAAAGCTGTCAGCACTAAATAGATTATCCTAAAGTGGTTGTTTCTCTCGGTAGAACAAAAAGTCCAATTCCTTTGTGTTGCCTTCAGACTGGTTTCATTATCAATGCTATTCAACAAAAGTGTTCTATTCTATTGAACACTAGCAGTTATAGACCTTTTTTTCTTTTTCTTTTTTTCTAATATGCATAAATAACAATAGGCAACAATATAATGGAGACCTTAGTATTAAAGATTAAGCTTAAAATAGAAACCCTTATTTTAGAAAAATAATCTAAGCATTTTGCACGTGTTTATTAATGCTACACTCAGCTCTAGATGCCAAATTGAAGCAAACGTATGCTTACCAACATCAACATTTTAGAAATCATAGTTAATATTGACATAAACCCTTTCTCTCTTTATCTTTAAAGGTTTAAATTATCTAAATTATCAGAGTGTTAATAATCTCTAGTCAACACTGTATAAATACCACTGTACCTAAATAATATAATGTACTACTTGTGTTCTACAATAATACAGTAAAACAATATTGAAAATATAGTAGCAGCAGCAGCAGCAGCAGTAATAGTTATGGATCATTTCTCACTCCATTTGTCTATTCTTTGGTTATCTTTAAGCTGAGTCAGAAAATAAGGAAGAACCATGGGCTTCTTCACTGCCACATTCCTACAATCTCAACACTCAGTCCTGTCAAATTGTCCCAGGAAACTAGCTAGAATTGTTAAAACATTTAGCCCTGGACATTATGAAAGGATATTAGTTTCCTTTCCTTCCTTCCTGAAGCCCTGGTCATGTTCAACCAAGGCCTTAGTTGCTGCTTGGAATGGAATGGCAGCCTTGGAGTAGATTGCACCAATGCAGGTTCCATATGTGAATGGGTCCTGGAGGGCCCCTTGGTTTTTGGAGGGACTGCAGGAGATGAAGCAGCGTAAGAAATGCCTAGAGCACCACTGGGGGAATACAAAGAGTGAGTTTGAACAAGCACAACTGAAAGCCTATATTAAGGACTTGTGATGATAAGGGTAGTGAAATATACTTATTTCTCTGCCATCACTATATCCATGGATAGCCACTGGGCAGTCCTGTTTCCAGTGACTTAGTCCTTTCTGGGTAAAGAGGGGTCATGGGAGGCCTTTCGGGGATGCTATGAGGATTAGACAATGAATCTGTTGGGCAAAGTTGCTTGGCAGTTAAACTCTGGCTGTGGCTGGGTCTTACCTGGTTTTCCAGACTGAGTTGGTTCCAGTTACTCCTGAGGAAGTTTACAGGGTTCTTGAGTTGTTGAATTCTGCCACCTGTGTGTTAGATCTGGAATTCAACAACACAAGAACCCTATAAACTCCATCCTGGTTAGTCAAGGCCTTCCAGGAGGCAATATGTAACTGGGTCTAAGCTGTGGTAAATGCCTCCCTGCAGGAGGGGACAGTTCCACATGTCTTGAAGGAGGCAGTGGTCTGCTTCTTTTTCAAGAAGTCATCACTGGACCCTGCAGTACTGGATAATTTTCATCCAGTCTCCCATCTTCCATTTTTGAGGAACATTGTTGAGAAAATGGTAGGCTTATAGCTTTAAAGGGCTCTTGGAGAAAACAGATTATCTGGACCAGTTATGGTCAGGTTGCAGGCTAGGATATAGTACTGAGATAGCATTGATTGTGCTTGTGATTGACCTCAGATGGGCTTGGGGTGTATCCATCCTGGCCCTCCTTGATCTCTCAGGAGCTTTCAATACCACCAATCATGGTATCCTTTTGCATTGGCTAAGGGGGTTGGGAGTGGGAGGGAGATTTCTTCAGTGGTTTTCTTTCTTCCTCCAAGGCTGTTCCAGTCACATTGGGAAGGGGTGACTATTGCAACATGTTCTGTATGGGGTTGCCTTAAAGAGCATTTGGTCCAGAAAGCATCAGCATGGGCAGTAGTGGGCACATGTATGCTCATATAACACCACTCCTCCATGGGCTGCACTGGCTCTGCAATTCAAGGTACTGGTTGTCACCTTTAAAGCCCTACATGGCATGGGGTCAGGTTACTTGCATCATAACTTATCCCCAGTGGTTCTGCCCAACCTGCTAGTTCTGGCAGGGTGGGCATGCTCTGAGTCCCATCAGAGAAACAGCAACACCTAGTGGGCCTTGGATATGTGTCTTTTCTGTCATGGCACCTGCCTTAGGGAACAGCCACCCTTTGGAGATACAGATGGCCCCAACTCTGCTGGCTTTCAGAAAACCAGCGAAGGCCTGGCTTTTCCCCTAGGCACTGAGGCCAGGATGTTAATGGAGCTGGTGTGGTATGGATGATTTATGGATGTGAGTTATATTGGAGCCACAAAGTTATCTTTTTTGCTTTAAGAGTATCATATTTTTATTTTTGTTTGCTGAGTTCCTTTCGACAGATGAACAGCAATACAAACTTATTTAATAACTAAACAACCATGCTGGGGCTTAGTTGTAGCAAACCTTGGTTATGAGGTTTGCAGCTACACTGGATTAAGATGCAGAATTATACATTTGCAATAGATACACTAAAACCAGTCTAAATTGTTATATTTTTTTTTGGAGTACAAATACCTATAACTTAGTTAACTCTGGGCATGCAGTAGGCCAGCTGACATTTTGCATATTAGGGTATGCAAAACATTTCATACTTGAACAATTTTGAATCTGAAACATTCTGATTCAAATGCAAAACAGGGGTGTTTTAATCACTTTGGAGGTGGCTCAGTAGTAAATTACAACTGAGTACCAATTTGCAATCCTATGGTCTCTAGTAGTTATCTTAGGAGTTTAGGTTTCATTTTATTTTGGATCTCAGCCTTTGAAGCAGAATGAGAGGCTTAATTTAATGATAATTTTTAATAAATTCATAATTTTAGTTTAAAATGTGATGGCTATTTTTATTTCTGTAAACCACCAAGAATCCTATGGTCCCAGTAATTTAAACATTGAATACCCAAACAAATTAAGTCATCCTTTTGCTCACACTAAACACCTCTTCCTCTGAACACCTGGAATTAGGACATTGGTCTTCTGGTTCACTACATGGCTTTCCAGGAAGTCATGTTTCCAGTTGTTCCTCTTCAGAAACGAAGTGGTAGATAATCTAACGGCTAAAGCTGAGGCTGTTTGGTTTTGTCTTAATATTTTTCGAATATCTTCTCCCAACCAACTAAGCAAGAGTGACCAGGAATTTTTGATTGATTTGTTGTTGTTGACACAAGAAATAAATGTTCAGTAGGATGAAAATTGCCTGGTAAGAATGATCCAAATATCACCTGTCTTCTTGGGCGAACGAGCATTTATTTACTCCTTCTGTTTCATAATGTACTCACTGACCTTTAAGGGGATGGGAACTGAACACATGCCACCATTTAAGAAATTAAGTTCAGTTATCTGAAAATAAGGCTAAAGAATATCAAAGAACTCTGGAGAAAAAAAAATTATAACAATTTAGTCACCTTATTCATATCGATTATTCCAAGCATATCAAAAGAAGTCTATCTGACCTGATGAAAAGTATATGCAGTACATTAAAAACATAGTTACCTTAAAAGCTTAAATGACTTATTTTATGTCCCATATTAAATATGTGTGTATGTGTTCATATGTGTGCATAGCATTTCAAAAAGAAATATGCTTGGAGGCTTAAAACAGATGTCTTGTAGGCAGTAATTCACTTCATACCTAATTGAACACAGTGTTTAGCAACACACTTTCCACCTGTCTGAATATCCTAAGGGCTTCATGTACAAATAATAAATATAAGGTCCATTGTAAGATGTTATTTTCATCTTGAAAAGAATAGATAAAATAAAACTAGTCTTGCATAACTTCAACAAGCTGTTACCTACTCACATTTGTATGAGTTTAATGCTAATTACTTCATATAAAAATATATCATGCCTTTTATATTCAAAGCAACAAGCAACTGAAATAATAAAATAATAAATGTAACATTAAAGTAAAATATCAGGTTCCTAAGGTAGGAGTCATAAATAATAGAATGTATTAGCAATAGCAACCTATCATCAGGCCATAGTTGGCCAAAAAGCTTGTCATATATATCTGATGTTCATCATAATCTAAAAGATCATCAGGATTTGAACTAGACATGCACCCTTTAGACAAGACTATACTTTAAACCAGTTGCAGTTTTCACACATTGTTCAAAGGAAGTCCCATGTGATATGCTTAACAACAGTGCACTTAGTTATTAAGGCATGTGTAATGGTGTTTTTAAGGTATACATTATTATACTCAGTCTTATCCAAGAAGTGCTATACTTAGTATACCATTGACAGTTGATAGCAGGAACCCCTGGCCAGAGCCATGTGCTGGAAGGAAAGCCACGCCATAGTAGTTCTCAACTTACATTGTGGGAGGTGCAAGCCATGTAAAACAATAGTATTTTCTTAAATTTGGATCCTTTCGATTATTTATTGCCTCCATTTCATTAATACTGCAGGTAAGAATTAAAAAATCCATCAGTTCCTTAGTATCTGAAGAAGGAAAAAAGAGAGAGAGAAAAAAGAAAAGAAATAGATATGGGTATGAATCTCCAGATGATCTTTCTCATTAGCTTCAAGTAGATGTGAAAAAGATAATATAGATCCCTATATTATATCCCAGAAGAGAAAATATGGATTCCTAGAACACTGGCAGATCATCAATGACTTCAGGGTCAACAGTTCTACAGTTAAATCAAATCAGATCAAATCTTTATTATGGTCATAGACCAGCATAAAGTTCTACAATGTATTTGACCTTTTCTCCTTGGTCTTTAATTATAATCAGTAGAGATGGAATAAATGTAAGACTTCAAACCTATATGTACTTTTCCAAGGTTATCATGACAGTCACAGAACCCTCAAAAGTTGCAACCAAATTATAATCCTCAGTGTCTCAGAAAGAGAAAATCATAAAATATTTAGGCAATAGATATATTATCTATTTAGTTGATTTAAATTTACTTTAATTCTAATGACCTCTAATTTAGTTTTGTTCTGGCCTCACCTGTCCTTTGAATATGAGCCTTGACTTGCCTTTCAATGGACAAGTGAAACCCTTGTTTCAAGTGCTGGGATTATGTTATGAACTTGGATCAGAAGCAAAGCTTTGCACATCTATGCCATTGGAAATGTGTTGGGTTGCTTTCGAGAGTTTTTAAAAATAACTTTCAATAGTAAGTTTTAGATAGCTTTCCTCTTGTTTCCTCTTATTTTTTTCTCTTTTTTGAAGTGATAAAGTTCTGGTTAGGGAAGGATACAGCTGCTGACAGATACAGTTTATAATTTCGGGACTGTGTAAGAAGTATAGTTTATACTACCAGTACAAATGCTAATGCTTGATTAAGTAAATGAGATGCAGCTCCACAAAAGAATAAAAATTAAGATAACACAGGATATAGATGACTTAGTCCTCTACAATGTATAATAGTTGTTTTCTGATTGCTCTCAATCAAAATATGAAAAATATGTTTTAACTGAATTAGACTTGACTTTCCTTCCAGTTGATTTGCCATTTCTTAAGTATTCTATTTTCAGATACTATAGCTGACCAGCCATACAATTCTGGAATACTTCACAGTATTGTCCAATTATCTTCCAGCCATTTTTTAAAAAATATTTTTTCAAGCTTATTCTATTAATGAAACAAAACAGCCAGGTCAAAGGAGATTTAGTTTATGATAACTTTGAATGGAAAGCAAAAATTATACCTGCATAGTTCTGGTTATGTTTGGGTATGTCCTGCAGGTCATACCCAAAGGTTCCTAGCATATTTTTAAAATGTTGACTGGAAAAAGGAAGATTTTCAAATGTGAGTAATGGACAGAATTGCTTTCAACCACAATGAAGCATTATTCTTCAACAGATGTATAAAAAAAGTCCCATTTGCTCTAATTTTTTCCCAATGAACCTAATAGAAATGGATTAAACTGCAGAGGTGATGAGAACATAAATTTTACTCCTTTCATTCCATGTAATATTAAGGTTTGTGTTCTTTCTCACTGTAATCACCTCTAGACTTCAGCAAAATTGATAACCTTTAAATAGCCTTTCACAACCTTTCACTATAGTAACGAAGTTTTAAGTGCTCACTAGGGATATTTTTTTTCCAGTTCAGAAATATCTAAGCTAGAGCAGGTATTAAAATCTAATGTTTACTTCAATTCTTTTACAGCCTAATGTTTTTTCCATGACAGTTTAATTTTTAAAAAGATTGGGTTTCATTTATTAATATACTATCTTCACCCTAGAATTGTTTTTTTTTTTTTTCCTTTAAGGGGTCTGATGGGAACCTTTCAGCCAAACCTTGGCGTGATACCTTAATAATCAGAAGAAACAGAGAAAAGAAAGACACACAAGTTACCACAAGCTACAGCAAAGGAAGATGGGAGTGGGGAATCATGATTTACACTCTACAGGAGGTAAAAAACAAATTAAGGATATGGGTTCCCTGCGTGCACATAATTGTAAGTAGTGAATCACCGGGCTTAGCACAGTTTTTTATCAGTTCAAAAGACTATGTAGGAGATCTCTCAGAGCTGGGAATAGCAGATATTTGTTTTCTGTTCCTATTGCAGATGTTAAAAGGAGTAACGCTAGGATAGGAAATGGCAGGGTGGTTTCACACTTAACACACAACTGCAGTCTAGTCATTCAAAGACACATTTTTGGAACCTAGTGCAGTATAGAAGAAGTTTCACATCTCACGCTAGGTAAAATAAGTCTCATGCATTTTAAACTCCCTAGGGTAGTTTTAAATTGGTTAGCTGCTTCCTTTTTTCTGGTGTCAGCCAGCTCTGATTATCAATCCGTAAAGTGGGATAGTGCATTTGTGCTTGTGCACGTACACATGCATACACAAAGACCCATGGTGTGCTTCTTGGAAGTTATATTTATTGGCATCAGAATATAAAAGCCACATTATGCCACGTTATATTATTGGTCTCTTCAGCTCACTGATTGCAGCAGTCCCCCACAGTTTCAGAGAAGAGTCTTCCTAGCACAATGGCTGAACCTAAAACATTTTGCAAACAGAGGTGGTAGTCTGTCAGTGCTCTGCTATTCTTGCATCTTATTCTGGATGTTAGGATCCATTTGTCTACCTGCAAATGTTGCAAAGTTGGCTAGGATCCCTTTGTGATGATGATGAAGATGATTAGACATACGTTCAAAGGATGGCAGGGTTCCTCTGGAATATTTGGTTGTCCTTTGGAATACACAAATGACCAGGGCAATTGACATAATCACACCTGAGAGTCCTCACCCATAGTGCAGTACCTTTTCAGTACACATCTCAGCAGAAGATGCTTAAGCAATTGGATAACTAATAGAATGCAGGTAGGCAGAAACTTGCCTCAAATATAATTTAACACTAGTAAGAGTTATGGCAGAAATGGAATTGAAAAAACAATATTGTCATTGTTTCCTCTCAATTCCAATAGAAGAAAACATATGTAGGTGAGGGTTGAACTGTGGAGTCCTTGGTGCTCTTTAAACTTGGTTGTGTGCCTGCAGACATTTCATTACCTAACTAGGTAATATCATCAGTGCTAGTGAGTGAGGGGTTTGCTCCCTGTTTATATACAGTAGCTTGCCCTGCCAATATTGGTGGAGATATGGTTTTCTCCTTGGTAGTGCCTTGATTAGGGTATTGTTTTCTGCTGGACTGTTTGTCTGGTGTTAATCCCTGCTTATCTGGGGACGATGTGTTCTAGTCTTTTTGTTTCCTTCTTAGCTTTTTTACTGTTTCTTTTGAATGGTGTGTAAATGTGGTTTATGTGTCTACTGATGGCTGAATACTTCATTCCACACAGTGTTTAGACTAGCACTTCATTCCACACAAGTAGCAGCCCCAGCTGTGACTGGCTGCAGTGCCTGGCACAACATGTCCTCTCCAAAGCCTGGTTGTTGCCCTGTGCTCTATGTAGCTTTTTTATAATCTTGCAATTGACCAACTATGGACCATTTAGTTAATGAACTATCTTCAACCACTGAAGTTCTTGCTCCAGTCAGTCTTTACCATTTCTATTTCTGCCCAGACCGGGTAAAGCATGGCCACCTGGCTTTCCCACCTGCGGACCAGAGTACAGGTAGTCCTTGAGTTACAACCATTCGTTCAGTGACCATTCAAAGTTACAATGAAGGGACTTATGACCAATCCTCAAAGTTCCAGCCATTATAGTACCCCTGCAGTCACGTGAACAAAATTCAGGTGCCTGGCAACCAGCTTGCACTTATGACCAGTTGCAGCATTCTATGGTCATGTGATTGCCATTTGTAACCTTCCCTGCCAGCTTCCCCCAAGCAAAGTCAATGGGAAGCTGGCAAGGAAGGTCACAAGTCACTGGGGTAAGTCCCCCGCCTTTCTTCACTCACGCATATCACACCATCCTTCCCCTTTCACATAGGCACCCTGCACCCTCTTTCCACAGCCTCCCTGCAGTCACACACATGCATACACGTACCCCATGCCCCCTTTCAGTGACCTCCCTGTGATTGCATGCACCCTGAACCCTCTTTCAATGGCCTGTGGTCACACACATGCACACACGTATCCCACACCCTCTTTCCATGGCTTCCTGCAATTGCACACATCCTGCACCCTCTTTCTTCTTCACGCCACACTAAGCACCCCTTTCCTGACTCACGCTGGACTGCGCTGGTCCTCCCAGGGCATCCCCCATCCCTCTGTGGCATCTCTGCACTCCTTACCTGGTATTCCCCCACTTCCCACTTAACGGAGCACCTTGAGTTACCACGACAACCAGGACTGCCTGGATTGCCATCACTAAGTGATGCAGCAATGGCAATCCCAATCCCAACTGTAGTCATAAGTCAAGGTCTACCTGTACTGCAGCTTCCCTTCCCTTTATTTTTTAAAAACATCTTTAAGTTACAAGAATGATGCTACATTATTTCTTTGGAGCTGAACATTAGTTCTTCCTTGTTACAAAGTTTGCATGGACCTATAGAGGACTCTGAGAACCAAAGAACACCAGATAGTTATAGCATTAGAGCAATGATAATGCAATAAGGGGAAAAAATAAAACAAAAGACTCTGTTAGTATCAAAGGAGATAATGTAGGAAGGGGGAGAGATAAAGGCAAACATCTGAGAAAGTAGAGGAAATGCTTGGGACTAATGAGGAAGGAACAATCCCTAAAAAGAAGAGGCAAGCAGTGATAGACTAGTCCATACAGAAGCCAGCCACCAAGGCTTGCCTTCCATGGAAGGACAGATAGAGTAAGAGGCAGGAGAACAATCTGTCAGATCTTGCACTGGCCACAGTCTGGATGGAGCACCAGCCCTAACCCAGTTGTCAACCCACTGCAATCTGGACTGGAATTTCTGAAGTTGGCTTAAGTTGGGAACATCATGGGAGAGAAGCAACTTACACTGTGGTGCAGAATTGTCCTTAGGCTTTACCATTCTGGCTGTTCAATCTATAGAAATGTCCTTGGCCCTGTCTGGTCAGATTTCTTTGGATGAGTTTCAGATTTTAAGGCTTGATGAAGTGGATAAAGACTTTGATCAGGTGCAGGGACAACATGTTCCCTTGCTTCTTACTCCTCATGGTTGACCATCCTAGTAGGAATGGTGTGATCAGCTGGGCCCAGGAAGTTATAAATCCCTTTCTAGATGAAGGCAAGGTCCCAAACTTATTAAAGGAAGCTGTAGTGAGACTACTCTTGGGAAAAAAGAAATCACTGGACTCAGAAGATCTAAATAAATAATAGTCTGGTAGTTTGTAGCTCAGGATCACTTCTGGATCCATCTTTGACATTAAAGACACAAGTGGCCACTGTAGCCTGAAACACATTTTACTAGCTTAGACTGGTGTATCAGGTATAGCCCTGCTTAAATAGAAATAGCCTTGCTACAGTAACCCCACACTCATAGCTTTTCATTTAGATTACTGCAATGCATTCTATACAGGAATGTGTGAAGATGATTTAGAAGCTTCAGCTACACAAAATACTGTACCCTGAGTGCTGACTGATATATGCAGTGGGCATTTATACCATCCCACTGTTCCACCAGATCCAACATAGTGGAGACACTCCATGTCCCCCCTCTTAAACAGTGCCATTTTGTGGGACCAAGAAGGGGTGTCTTTAAAGCACCTGCTTTATGGAACAGCCTCCCCCTGAGATTCAGGTGGCCCTGACATCTTGGTCTTCCAGAAGGCTGTTAAACTTGGCTTTATCCCCAGTGTTAGGGCCAGGATGGTAGGGCAGCCCTATACATTTTTGTGTTTTATGGAATGGTTTTGTGGTGTATTGGTTATTTATTTGTTTTTTGAACTGTGATATTTAATAGGTGAAGTATTTTATATTGGTGTATATGTATGGTTTGCTGCCCAGAGTTTTGTGCTTCAGATGGGTAGTTATATTAAATAAATAAATAAATAAATAAATAAATAAATAAATAAATAAATAAATACCAGTTCTTTATAGCTTTAATTGGCTTCTAGGTTATTTTTTACACCAGTTCGGAGTACTGGTATTAATCTCTACAGACCTTCATACCATACTACATGTGTTTACCCTTATCCTGAGGCTACCATCAGGGAGTCTGCTCACGGGAGCTTTCCAGGTTGATTTGCTACTGAGAGTTGGCCTTTCACTAGTAGCTTCCACAGCTTTGGAATGTTCTGCCCATTTAGGTATTTCTGGCGTTGCATTTATTTATTTATTTGGCACCAAAATGATTTTTATTCCTCCAGGCTTTTCAATTATGTATTAATGCTGCTGTACTATTTTTAACTTCTTTACTGTTGCTTTTACTCACCACATTATTATTTTACCACTTATTTTATCTGATATAATTTAATGTATTCTTCTATGAATTGCTGCAGCCTACTGTTTTAATTATTCGGATTTCACTGTAAACTGTTCTGAGATCTTTTTAATGGAAAGTGTTATATACATTTTTAAATAATTAATAATTCTTTTAAGATTTATAATTGCTCTAAAAACAGAATGAAAAAGAAAAAGAGGAGGGAGGGGAAAACACAAAAAGATACAAAGAAAAAATAACTAAACCATGTTATGCTGCATGCTGTAAACCATTCAGCTTAATTTTTAAACAAATCATTAAACACTGACCTTGTTAAAAAATATCCATCAATTGATCTGTAATGTCAGTAAAGAGCCCATTCAAACAGAAAGCAGACAAATATCTGAAATCCACTACTTTAAATCTGGGATCATATCATCTTTCCAATTCTGATCCTTTTCACTGCTCCTCATGGTCAGTAATTCTTCATGTAATGATACATTCCAACTTCTGATACATAGTTCAAAAGTATATTTACACTTTGAAAATGTATTGATCTTTGTCACAACGTATTAACAAAGTATTATTATCCCATTTTGATACAAATGCAAAAAGGGATAATAACAGGACAAGCCCACATGATATGAGTAAATGTCCCCTCATCCATTTGACACTTCTAACATAAGAAAGTTAATAGCCATCTTTTCTAAATGTTATCTTTTCATGTCCAATAAACATGAAAAATAAACTTTTGATGAATGCAGCTATCTTCTATTCCCACATCCTCATCAGTAAAGCAGGTGCAGAGAGTTAGTGCAGGGCTTGTTTGGGTCTCGCCATGAATATAGGAGTATATGAAGAGCCAGCAAGAGATTTGGCTCTTTCCCTGAGAGGTCTACCTCCAGCCTTTAGTTGTTTACCAAACTCAGAGATACATGTATGTGCCTGTTCAGCTTTCTGAGCAGCCACACAACTTTCAGCCAGTTTAGCTGCTTCCTTTCTGTCCTGAGTCACAGTGGTGCTCTGACTGGACTTGAAATGATTCACAAGAAATGTTCAAAAAGTATGCCTCCAACATTTTTTTTTCATGACTTCAGACCACAGGCTATAGCCGTTTGACACAACAAACCTGGCCACTACTCTCTCATTTTATTTACTTACTTACTTATTTACTTATTTATTTTTCAAATTTGTCACTGCCCATCTCACTGCAGAGTGGCTCTGGGCAGTTTACAGTAAAAACAGAATAAACATTAATTAAAATAGATAAATATTAATTAATTAATTACAATATGTTACAATAACAAACTTCCTATATAATACTTCCAGGAGGCTGATGTTAATTAGGTATTAATAAACTCAGGGACCATCTTCAAGGCACCAGCCATCCCCAGGGTTGGTTGTATCTTTCCTCGCCCCACGCAAGTTGGCAGAGCCAAGTCTTCAATTCCCTCCGGAAAACTGGGAGGGACGGGGCCCACCTCACCTCTGGGAGAAGAGCATTCCAGAGGGCGGAGGCAACAGCAGAGAAGGCTCTAATGCCTTCTTTAGGCTGAAGGCAGGAGCACTAACCACTAATCACTCACTGTTCTTCTGGCCATCTACAAGTCTGGGCTGTTCTTTCAAATCAAGTTTTCAATGCCTTTTTCATCCTCTAAAGGATGGATTTTAATCTGGCATGGGCATGAATTGCATCCCCACAATTCATACTTCGGGTTAATTTTCCCCATGCAGCTTCCACGCTAGCTGCCTTATTCCCCTTCAGGAAAAGACAGGCCTGAAGACTGAGGAATACCTATGGTACTGTCTCCACCTCCCTTCCTGCCAACCCATAGCCTAGCCCTGGAACTGCTTGCCCAGGCTGTCTATTTCTCACTGCTGCAGCGGCACTTAGTCCTCCCTCTCCAGCAGCAGAACCACGTGAACACCTCTTCTGTTCCATTTTTTTTCAAACTTCAGGGCTGGATCATGTCTGTAGGAAGAATAATCAGGACTTCTGCCAATATGTGCAGTATAAGTACAAATATGGGTTATCTCCTTCTGCTCTAGGGTGGGTAAAAATCATGGGGTGCCAACAAGATGTGTGCAACAACTGCACTATCAATCAGGATTTTATCACTGCTGTACTTTGTGACAGGTTATATAACATGTATTTCAGGGTTCTGATTGAAAGAGGCACGTCTGCATCGTTTTCTAGGTTTCTTCCCCTCTTTTATACACTTAAAAGATTATAAAAAGTAATTTCAGCTAAGCCTTTTCAGAACAGGCAAGCACTTTCACTTTCCTGACTTCAAATCTTACTCATTGTTTTGCATACTTTTGTCAACAGTTTTCCCCCTTCCAGCTGAGAGCATGATGCAGCAGTACCAAATGAGCATTTTTCTCCTATTCTTGAACTTAGAGCCTCAGAACAACTCTAAGTAAGCATAGCTTAGCCAGTTATAAGCTTTATAGAAGTGTGTCCCTAGCTTACATGCACCCATCTATGTTGCTTACTCTTTACAACAGTGTTGTGCAAACTTGGCCACTTTAAGATGAGTGGACTTCAACTCCCAGAATTCTGAGTTGAAGTCCACTCATCTTAAAGTGGCCAAGTTTGGACAACACTGCCTTACAAGAGCTACTCCTATAGGAAAACAGGCTTACTGAACTCAATGAGAAATTTTCCATCTCTCTCAGTCAGATGTAGCCCTGGATTAACCATTAAACAAAGTAAGTGCCTGCTTAGGGTGCCAAAGGAATGGGGCAGCACAGAGTTTTTTCCCTTGGCTATCATGCTCTTAACTTTTTCCGAACTACATTCAACTTTCGTTTTCAGCACCTATTGAATCTTAATGTCTTGTGAGTTAAGCAATGGGACAACCAGGGAACATCATTGTTGGGCTTTAGTTAAGACATCAGTTGGCCCTTAATCCAGCCCTGGTCAGATGAGTTAGCAGCTGGCCTGGATTTAGCTGATTACCTTTTGTCAGGTAAAGCTTTGATCTTCCTCCTTCCCTCTGTCTTTGGCACAGTCCCCTTGCCATCTCTGTTGCCCAGTCAGGTCCCCTTGGTACTTATCTTCTTCAGTAAGTTTCCTCTGGGTCTCAGGCTCAAAAACTTTGTGGATTTCACCCCACTCAGGAACAAGTCAACCTTCTGCAGTATAAAACTTGCCCAATCCATTTTAGGACTATTAACTACTCTTTTTCTGGATTAGGATATACAGCCACTAGAACCATCTAAATCCATTATAGCAGTTTCAGTTGCCTGCCATCTCGTCCATGACCAAGCTGCTTCTTCCCAGAATTCTCTCTGTAGTTAACCTATCATTCTGGGTGTTTTAAAACTTCCCTCCTTTTTCCAACTCAGACTCTTCTGCTCCTCCCTTCTTCTAGGAGTACTGTGTTCTACAGTATGAGAATCTAAATGTCTGTCAATGTTAGCTCTTTATTAGCCAAGTATAGTACAATGAGTTAGCATAGAGCTTGTTTGGGTGTCTACACAAATGCAGGAATACAGGAAGAGCCTAGGGAGATGATACAGTAGAGGTAAGGCTCATCACATTCATTTTAAGATTATAAATAGCACTCTTAATATTCTTTAAATTCCTTAGTTACTGAGTTATTAATATGGGGTATTGTAATTTCTGTTCCGGTGGTCTTACAAATTACTAATATCTAATTTACTGTACTATTTAATTGTTTATTTAAAAATGTAACTGAGGAATAATTAAAGTATGTTCCTTTTTTGTATATAGTTTTTATTAAAACTTTTAAAAAAGAAGATAAAATCTAATACAAATTAATATAAAGTAACGAAGAAAAGAGTAAAAGAAAGAAAGTAAAGAGAAAGCAACAAGTGCAAGAAAAGAAAAAAAGTTAAGGAAAAATAGAAAGGAAAGAAAAAAAGATACAAAGCAATGGCTTCCAATATTTTCATAGCAGTTATAAGTACAATTATATTTTAACCTCTCTCTTTAAAGTTACATCATAATACTCTTCTTTCTATAATCTATCCTGTCTAATCATCAGAACTATAAATCACAAGTTCATTTTTTTCATTTTTATGCAAAAAGTCTGTAAGAGTTTCCAGTCACCAATAAATGTAGATAGTGGGTTTTTTTTTTTTTTTCTAATTAAAGAAGTTAGTTATCCATGTCAGCAAGATCTGTCAATTTCACCAACCATTCCTCCATGGTGGGTAGTGTCAAATCTTTCCATCTCTGGGCATATAATAATCTTGCCACAGTAATCATATACTGAAATAATCTTCCATGGCTTTTTCTAACTATTTGTGCATTAGCCTTAAAAGGAAAAGTTCTGGCTTCAACAGAATATTAATCTTTAAAATCCTCTGTATCAAAGTATGTATTTGAAAACAATTTTTTGTACCCTTTTTACATGTCCACCAAGCATGAGAAAATGCCCTTCATGTTGTTCACAATTCCAACATTGCACTGATGATGAACATGTAATCATTAAAATGTATAAACTTTTGTTGAAATTTGAAACAGAATTTTCTGTGTTTGTTTTTTTTTTTGGTTGTTGTTAAAAAACAAAATTGTCGGTATATGTCAAGTGCCTTTATACATTCTAGATAATTTCTCTGGTGTCATATACTGTAATGGAAGGCATGTGTGAAGAGGATACTGGAATGGAGGATCAAGGTTATCAGGAGGGAGGGGGAGAATTCCTGAGCAAGTGCTTTCTCAGCCTGCAACAGGACCATGAGAATAGGAAGAAGCTGATACTGGCCCCTCCCTAGAGTCTCACGGAGTATAGCTACTAGTTGCTTTAGCATAGGTTTAGTCTGGCAAAATTCTATTAGGTGCAAGCTAATAAAGGAACTGGACTGGACTGGACTGCCTCATTGTTCTTGGACTGGGCCTGACATATACCCTCAATACATCATTTTATAAAAATTCTCTTTGAGATCATAACACAATGTAAATTTCAACCCTTTTAACCACATATTTTCCCATTGATCCATCTGTATATTATAACCAAAATTCTTAGCCCACTTTATCATACATTCTTTAACCTATTCTTCCTCTGTTTCAAATTTCAACAAGAGTTTATACATTTTAACAAATACATGTTCATCAGTGCACAATTGAACTTCAAATTCTATCTTACTTTGCTCCATACCATAAGTCTTTTTGTCAATTTTAAATCTTTCTGATAAGTGTAAATGGGAAAACCATTGACAACTATATCCTTTTGCTATTAATTGCTTTCTTGATTTAATTTTAAGTTCCCCTTGATGGTTTTCCAGTAGTTCCTGGTATGTCAACCATTTATCTTTGCTGTTTCTCTTCTATGATATGCTTCTTGAGCTAATATCCATAAAGATGCTTTTGGACACAACCTGGATTTATATCTATTCCATATTTTTAGAATGGCACATCTAATAACATCATTTTTGAAATCTACATTAATTTTAACTTTATCATACCATAAATATCCATTCCATCCAAACCTCAGGTCATTATCTTCTAGCTCTAAAAGTCTTTTGTTTCTCAGCAACATCCATTCCTTCATCCAGAGCAAACAACAAGCAGTGAAATACAATTTCAAATCTGGGTAAACCCAAATCCTTCTCTTTCCTTTGCATCTTGTAACACTTTATATTTAACTCATGGTTTTTCCCCTTGCCATATAAATTTCGATATATCTTTGGCAAAACATTTTTATCACAGAGATTCTCCCCAACAGTGACAATTTTAATTTCTCCCATCATGTCCTTCTTAATTTCATTCCATGTCTTAACATAATTATTTTGAAATAACATACAATTCATATTTGTCATAATAATACTCAAGTATTTTACTTTTTTCTCAATCTTAAAACCAGTTTTCTCCATCAGTACTATTTGATCTTCTAATTTCATATTTTTTGTTAACATCTTTGTCTTCTGATTATTAATCTTAAAACCTGCTAACATACCAAATTCCTTTAATTTTTCCATTAACTTCATATATCTTAAAATATATATCTTATTTCTTGTAGCTCTTAATGGACTTTTGCTAGGATTGAATGATGAGTTTTTATAATTTGTTTATTGATAAGAGATGAGATATGAGAAGAAGAGATTTTTTTTAATTGAAATATTAGAGGTGTTAAGTTACTGAAGTTTATACTTGTCTGGATGGAGGGAGAAGTCATTTCTTTATCCGTATATCTTTTTTTCTTATTTTTTTCTTTTTTTCTTTTTCTCTGCACCTTTTATTTTTTCTTTACTTTTTATATTCTTCTTAGTTTGTATTAGTCTTTTATCTTCGCATCTGTAAACTTTAATAAAATTATTATAAAAAAAAGAGTTAACAATCTTTTGTCTAATATTTTCTCCACATTGTTCTGAAATTGCTCTAAATCTCAAACAAAATTCTTTTTCTCTCAGTTTCAGTAATGCCAAGTTATCCAAATCTTTCTCCATTTCTCTATTTATAATTTCTGCCTTACTTTTCCAAAGCTTCCACTTTGTCAGTAACTTGTTTTAAGTCTGTAGCCAGTTGCCCTACAGATTCTTCAGTCTTCTTAACTTCTTATTTAACATCTTTTTTTATTCCTGCAAAACTTTCTTCCATTTCCTTTTTAACCATTGCAATCATCTTTTTTGCCAAAGTCTTCAAACATTTTCTGCAATAAATCTGGTGAAATGCCCTTATCTGTAAGTTGTTCAATGAGCCCCTGCATCCTTCTGATTTAGCAGCTTTTCTTGTGGTTGCCATTGTGAGAAAGTGAAAGTGTGTCAATTACTTTGGTTAAAGCAAAAGGCAGGCTTCTCCTTATTTTCTGTTTCTGCTTTGCCTTTATCTTTAGCACTTTAGTCCCAGTTAGCTCTCTGTAGTTACAGTCTCACAGTTTAGCTCATATTATCCCTATCTTCTTGCTTTGTAAAATCCACCCATTATCTACTGTCCTTTATAATAAACAATCAGCATTAAGCAGACAAAGGTTCGGTCTGTTAGTCTAATTACTATTGCTATTTTCAAAGCCACTTTGATCAAAAAAAAGTTATTTCTTCTGTTTTTTCTCTTTAATCACTCTCCCCTTAATCATGTCCCCTTGATGCAAAACTTTCTCGCATCACAATCTTGTTAAGCTGTTTGCTTTTAAATTAAAATCCTGTAAGATAGTGTGTTTATTCCTCTTCTTAATTTCAGAAAATAGGCATTCACTGAGGCCCTTCAATCTTCACTGCCATTCAGAATATTTTTCTTAAGTTGTAAAGTAATTACGTCCTAAAGTGTTTAAGAAGGTGAGGCTTTTGCCAGTCAAAAGTCCATTAAGGCTGCACAGCAGTTAAGGGCATATTATAAATCCCTCGGCTCCCAAGCCACTCAACTTGCAACCAACCACAAGAAACTCAATTCCTGTGGTCTCCTCATGAGGAGCCACTGTTCCAGAGTGGAAATGGGCAGTCCTGACAATCTCTCCTTCCTCTAGAGAGATTTTCATCAGCAAGAACCTGGCTGCTGGCCAGTGATTCCACTGCAGTACTGTCTCTGCTCATGGAGCTGCTCACAGGGATGTCTAACCCGCCATCAGTCCTCACCCGGAAACCTCGAATAATCTAAAGTATGTTTCAATGCTTTAGATTTCCTTTTCATGTCATCCCAGATTAGCTACCTGAGGTGGTTCCTCAAACTGCCTCATAGTGGTGTCAGTTTAGCTCTTAGCTACTATTTTAAGGCAGCAGTGGAAGGCATGATTTTGCTAAAGACGGAGATCCTAGAGGGTTGGACTTGTATTTTATTAAGGACCCCCTTTTTCCCTTCCTTATATTTCAAGCCCTGAATTAAAACCTTGGCAAGCTTTGCTAAACCAATATTGATTCTACATTTAGGTCTGTTATCAGAAAAGTGTGGCAAACTGTCTTATTTTGAAATTCTGACAACTTCTCCCATTAGGCCCCATTTCTGTGACATAGCAATGTAGCAAATGTCACTCAGAGGCTTTCCATTAAACCTCCACTTTCTGTAAACATGCCTTCTGAACATTTTTCTCTAGATGCATCTCTGTCGTTTACTTCAGAACATGTATGCTATCATCTTTGCCATTACTAGCATAAATCAGTTGATAGCAAATAGCCTAGTGGAATATATATTAACTTGTCACCAGGAGTAAAATGTATTCAAAACTTAAAACTTGCTTTACTTCATAAAATGCTACCTAGTGCAGCAGTAAATAGTATATACTTGTTTAATAAAACACTTTTCAAGAACCCTGTAGAGAAATCCAATCTACTTACTCTTTATAAATGAATTAAAATCAAATACCATAGCTGTGACATATTAATTCTATTTGTATTTGCTTTCTTGCCTTTCATTCTTCAACAAGATATGGAGTTTGGTTTAGCTTGTGCCTTGTTCCTCCAAACCACTTATTATCCTTTCGGGTAATGGTAAAAAGAACCTAAATAATCATAATGCTAATTATAGTACACCACCTGAGTTGGAGGAATCATGCTTTGCCACATATATGTGGTTTTTTCACATTTGTAAAAAGGGAAAGCTTACCTTATAAGAATAAGGCAAAAATCAGCAATGTCAAAACTGAATATTGGAGAGATTTTAAAAGGTCCAATTTTTTGCAAGAAAACAGCACTGAGTCCTTTGGAAAACAACTCCAAATAGAAAACAGAGGTCATATTTTAATGCATTTACAAAGCTGCTCAACTGGAAAGGAGACATGTTGCTCTATTTTTCTACTCTGACTACCCCCTGCTGTTAACTTCTCCTTTGAGATATGTTGAATTGGCCATTTAGCCATTCAGTGTGCGTCAGAAAGCTGCTGATTTCCCTTATCAGCCTGTGATTCATTTGGCTAGTAAAATCACTATTGAAACCCATTTGCATCATTAACTGTTATTACTAAATCATTCCAAAGCCTGAGAAAATGCAGCCACAGGAAAGGTTGTGTGCCCAATGTGAAGAACATTTGATAAGCTCTTGGAAATAAAATTCTGGCACCTCAATCTATTGCTTATGTCAGTGGAACTCAGCACAGAAATTCAAGATATATTCAGTATTTGTATGTATTTTTCTTCTAAGAACATGGAATCCTATCTTTTAGTATTTTATTTGTTGGTTTATTTGTTTTATCCAGGCTCTCTATATCCCTTTAAAGGAATTCTCTAATGTAAGGCCACATCAGATGTGACCTTCATTTAATGAAAATTAGGAAAGCAGCATTGTGCCTCAAGCTCCGCCCTTTTGGATGTGCATGCTGTGCCATGACACATGTACAAAAGGGATTTCATTGGGGTAATGCTGCTTTTGCCAAACTGATCTGTTTGACCTCCTTTGTGGATGCTGCACCCAACCCATTATTAGGCAACAGTCTTTAAAAGAAAAACCTGAACCGTTTCTCTCTTACGCTTTTTGTACATAGAATCCCAGAAGGAGAGAAGGAAAATCATTTAATAACAAATGGCAAAAACAAATTCCTTTCCTGGTAATATTGCCATGTATGTGACATTTTGGAGAATATTGGTGTCCCAGCTCTGAAAAACTATGTCCTAATACTTTATTTAAGGTTTATAAATCTGTATCAGGACTAGAAATGAAGATGGAGGACTGGTAAGTCTCTTCTTAGTAGGAAACAGAGGAATTAAGAACTGCTGGCTGGGGAACTCTGGGAATAGAAATTCACAAAAATTAAAGTTACGGAGATTGAGAAACACTGGTATAAACTACAAAATTCAAGGCTGGACTTGGGCAACAGGTTCTCCTCAGTCCTTCCTGATTTTAAAAAAAAGCATAAAGCCAAAACTTTGTCTTGCAACAACAGGAAGGGAGATAACAGGGACATGTGAAGAGAAGTAGATCACCTGAGAAAGAACCAAGGAAAGGGAACACCTGGAAGAGAAGATTGCTGAAAGATATAGACAAAATGGAGAATGGAAACAGCCACATGATTCTGATGAGTTGAATTCCAGGAGAAGTAGATAACTGAAATAATGTGGGAGGGAACTGTGTTAAGAGTAAAACTAACCTCCTCTCAGATTGAAGGTGAGAAAAGCTTCTGAATCAGAGCTAAGGATATCTTCAGGCAGCAGTGAATACAACAGGAGGAGTTATTCCAGAAGAGGAGACAGGATCTTTAGATGGATACCATGAACTGTCTGGGGCCTGTGGCAAGAGCAGAGATAAGTGTCTCTGGGCTGAAGGTAAGAGAAGGTGTCATACTGTGATCCAATACTATCTAGGGAGTCCACAGGAGCTAAGGGGCTTTCAAGAATTTAGATTCAAGGTTGCAGTCTATGGGAGTTAGGCTGGAGAAACAAGCTCAGGAGAAATCCTCATCTTTGAGGTAAAGTAAAATTTTATGTTAGGATTCCCATTCAGATGCCCCATTAAGAGTATATAATCTGTTTTATAGATTTTGATATTTTGAATGTGTAGGCTCAAAGCTCCTGGGGCCAGGAGGTGACACTACAGAGTTTAATTTTCCTTGTTCACCATTATATTACTACTATTATTATGGTTGGTCGCACAGCCAGTTTAGACTGGATTTGGCATTTTTATCCACTTATCAAGTCCTTCCCAAGGCAGATGATGTTTTCTGATGGTTGCAGGATATAAGTTGTTCTAAGTAAAGGTGCCTTTTGCAATTGATTGATGGGGATTTTGTCAATGCTGATAGTCTTCAAGTGGTGATCCAGATATTTCCGGATTGCACCTAAGGTGCCTATAACTATTGGTACTATCTTTGCTTTCTTCTGCCATAGTTATTCTATTTCTATTTGCAGATCTTTATATTTTGTGATTTTCTCCAGTTCTTTCTGTTCTATTCTGCTGTCTCCAGGTATTGCAATGTCCACTATCCAGACTTTTTTGTCTTTCTTATCAACAATTGTTATTATTGTTATTGTTGGTCACACAGTCAGCCAGATGTTTAGACTGGATTTTATATTGAAATGATTTATACTGAAACTGTTTTATATTGAAATGATGTATTAGCCCATCCAGCCCAAGATAACCAGCAATAACAAAAAATGGCTATATAAGGATATGATAGAGACTGAACATAAAACCTTAAAAACACAAAACTTGCTTCCTTCCTACCATTGTCTTTTGTGTGCCATGTCTTTTGGATTACAAGGTTGGAAGTAAGAATGGTTTTATTGTGAGCCTATTTTGCAAAAAGAACAGGATAAAAAGTTTAAATAAATATTCAGGATATTCAGACTTAATATTTCAATTAATTTTTTTTAACTCAGTACTGATTAAAGTGAATACTGGTTAATTCTAATGTTTATCATCAATGAACTAGTTCTTACTGGAAACTAGTACTGCCCTGTACTGATTAGCCTTGTACTGATCAGTTGCAAAATGAAAGTGATGCCATTTTCATGACAAACATTCTATGTATTTGGCATTTTGTATACAGTATGTTATTTTGTTTATGCATTCAATATTCATGCCTAGTCAAGCCAGCTGCATTCGAAAACAATTAGACATAAACTAATTGTTCAATTTGTTTCTTAAAATATTTAATATTTAATTTATGATGAACTTTTAATTTAATCAATAAGGCATGACAGGACATACATTATAATAAATGCAATATTAGGTATTTAGCAAAGCTGAAGCTCTCCAATAAATCAAGGTGTCATTTTTTTTCTTCCCTAACACTTACATCCTCAAGGGTCTTATTGAAATAATATCTTCTGGCATCCATGATATACTGTCCTTTTCGATTCTTTTGATAGATTCTCATTAGACTTTAATGATTACAAAATTAGCATTAGGAAGGAATAATTTATTATTGTATTGTTAATGAAACTTTCTTGATCTTAACTTTTTAACCAACATTTGGCACAAATGAATGTAATATGAACATTTATTCTCATTTATGTCTATTTATTGTATTAGCCAATAAATACAATAAATAAGATGCTATTTTTACTTTTATTTTTAATAACCAAGTGTTGAAATTTCATTTTGTTCCTATATTGTCTAAAATAATTAAGAGTGTCCAGCACTTTGAGTATTTCAGGGCTTCTCCATGGGTAGATAAAGAGATCTACCACTGGAGATTTCTTATTATTGAAATAGAAATTGATGGGAACATTGATTAACCAGGCTATCTTTCACCTAAGGCACTGTCAGTGAATTTAGCTGAATATAGTTACAGCCTATTTTTAAATATTCCTCAGTGACATGGTGAGGGGAATGCGTTGGAGTGGAAGGCAGATGTAAAGTGGTAGGATCACAGGATGTTTGAATTGGTGATGAATTAGAGCTACATTTATGTGTTCCTTTAGAGCTGCCACAAAGACAATTTATAATAAACTTAAAATACAGAAAAGAGAATTGATTCTAAAAGTCTGTCTGTTGGAACACTACACATCTTTATACATTAGTATTGCCATGAAGAACTCAGAATGCCTTACCTTGATTCTAGTTTTAGACCCAGGCTTATAAGAATGTTATGAAACTTCCTGACATTCTGATAAATTTGCCCCACTTGAAACCTTAGTTAACATAGAATAAGATCTTGGTCCCAAATACAATTGTTAATCATAATTTGATCAATCAGCAATATGTTGCTCTTGTAAAAATATCATTCAACACAATACAGTTATAAAGCAAAATCAGGTAAAAACACATAATTCAATCTTGTCAAGTTTGTCTTTAAAACTGGCTCAATGAAGTCTGAAAACATGGAAATAGCACCTCTAACTATGTAAGACTAACAGTTGGAGAACAGAATGGTCTTCATTCAGTTTTTGGCTCCTTCTTTACTATTTTATTTCTATGATGTGGCTCAGTAGATGCCATGTTAAGAAGAAGATACAAAATGTTATCATATAATGTGTATAGTATTGGCTTTAGCTGCCAGCAATCCTTGGTTAATTCCACTGGATGTCCTTTTGCAACTCTTTTTATATTCTGTGTCTCCTTTTCTAGAAGAAAACTTATAAGCCTCCCTAGAAAAACCACCTTAACTTTTCTTAAAAGGTGAGATATACCTTCTGAATTAAATAAGATTTTTCTCTCTGACTTACTTTAATAGAGTTACTGAGAAGATCAAGTAAGGTAATGCTGCATTTATTAAACTACTGACTGTTTGGAATGGTGCAAGAAAGAAGCTTAATAATAATATTAAAACAATGAAATTTCAGATCAAACAAGCACGGTCATATTACATTGGTAATAACAAGTGAAAAACCATTCATTTAAAGCTTTCCTCAACCATTAAAGGGAATGATACTGTCAAACAGTCTTTTCATCTCTTACGGACAGCTACCATGACAGGATAAAAAGGTTCTTCCATATTAATATTATCACCAGGCAGATGAATGACTTATATGAAATAGGTGAGCTACACCAAGCCTTCCTTCAAGGCGTCTGTCATCTTTGGGGCAACCTGCTATAACTCTTTGTAAGGACATAAACATTAAAACTGTAACTTCCTTTCTGGGCCTACTGAAAGTGGCTGGTTGTAAGAATCAAAGTTTATATGAATAAGGTGGTTTTAGCTTCTATAGTTTACACCAACTGAATGTTAAAAGTAGTCCTCAGAAACAGCACCATGGACAGTTACTGCTGTAGTAGCCTGGAATCAGCCAAAGAATTGGCTGTCCTTAGGCCATCTGTGCCTCCCCACCACCACCAACTTCCTAAACACTCCACTCCCTTCCCCACTCTAAGCATAGGACATGGGTAATATGACCTTTGTCTCCTAAATGGATTAGCTATTATCAGGGCGGTATATTTTCAGAACTTCTTTTGTATTAACTACATATATCTGGTCCAACATTCTTTCTGATGAATTGCAACCTAAGCTTTCTGTCCCTTATGCTACTATTCCTTTTTGCCCATAACTGTGAGGAACATGGTATTCATTACATTATCATCATGAAAGATGCTGCCTATCTTTTCTCCACTACCACATTGGGAGAATACTGATAAACACAGTTGGTCTAATAATATTGTATATCAAATTTTGGGATTAGCTGTTTTTGCCCAACCAAAGATTAGAAACCCCATGGTGAATTTAGGACTGTTTGGTATGTTTCTGATAGTGACAAATAAATGAAACATCAGTGAAAAATATTAAAAATGTAATCTAGGCTATTTAAATATTTCATGAAAGTAAGACATTTCTATCAGAACATTTCAGTTGATTTTTGCTATTTGCATTTGTCTTCTATTAATATGCACTGAGAGTGGTTAAAAAAAAATACATGAGAGGATGACTGTAACATTATAAATGGAAAATGTAAAGGTGGGAAAATTATTGCATTTTGAGGAATCTAAATCACGATTACATAATCTTTTTATATTTATGCTTCAAAAGTGTAACAGTCAGATTGTGTAACAATTTTAGGCCTGAAGAATAAAGAAACAAAATTCTGAAAACAGTTTTCCATGCCCATGCAGCTAATTCACCCACAGAAACCTTACCAACATGAACACAAAATGTTTTATCAAGTAGAATCCTAAAATGCCAAGTTTTATTCATGCTTTATTATTTTAACCAAGCTTTAGAAAAAGAATACTTTTATGTATTAATCCTTTCAAATCCATAGAGCATTCTCACTGAAATACGTCACTCCCTTTGTCTCCTCATTATGTAGATAGATATGCTTTTCCTTAAGTTATCAGAGGAGGTCATCGCACAAATGCCCTTGTCGAATACTCATTAATCTAATAATTAATTTGAAATGGATCCTCAAAACATTATACTTTTCCCATCATTCTCAATAGATCAGTTTAAATGCCTTATGTGTATAATGATTAACTTGATGGTTAATTAATTGTAAGAATCTGAATTAAAGCTTACTTAAAAGATGAATTATTACCTGGCACAGATAAATGTTTCATTCACTTTTGCTTACTTGGAGAGCTTAACACTTTTTTGCAAAAGTGCAAGATCTGTGCACAAGATAGAGACTAATAGATTTTCTGGAGGGAAAATAGAGGAATTGCTATTTTATTATATTTTTATATTTAATGTTATTGAAGATTCATTTATAATTCACATTTCAAAAGCCATCCAACCTCTTGATGACTCTGGGTAACCCACAAATTTAAAACCAAAGAAATAGAACAACACCAGACAACAAAAAAGGAAGATGGTTAACCCAGGGAAACAGACATAAAACTCCTCACACAAGGAGCGCACATCCCATCCTAGCCAAAGTTTTGAGAAAGAATCAGATCTTCAAGGCTCATTTAAAAGAGAGCAGTTCAGGGCCATTTGAATCTCTGGAGGAATATCATTCAAGCTGGTAGGTACCATGACAGAAGGCATACTTCTTGGGTCCCATCAGATGGCATTGTTTAATGGATGGGACCTGGAGCATGCCAACTGTCTGATCCTACAGGATGAGCAGAAACAATGGGAGAGAGATGGTCCCTCATATAATGAGGCCCTATGTCATGTGTGGCATTGTAGGTGAAAACCAGGACCTTAATTGCATGTGTAAGCCTACCTGTAATCAGTGCAGTTTTCAAGCAGAGATGTTACACAGGTCTACCATGGCACACCCATAAGTGCTCTCACTGCTGCATGCTGGATCAGTGAAAGCTTCTGGGTGGTCTTCAAGGGCAGCCTCATGTACAGTGTATTGCAGAAGTCCTCATGCAAGATAACCATAGCCTGAGTGACTATGAAAAGGCCCTCATGGTCCAGGAACACACACAACTGGTGCATGAAATGAAGGCCTCTGGCTGTAGCCACCACTTGTTCTTTGAACAGGAACTGAGAGTCCAGAAAGACCTCAAATTGTGCACCAGTTCCATGAGGGCAAATGTAACCTCATTCAGAACTAGAGATTGAAATGTCCCTGAATCTGGAAAATCCATAGGTCTGTGACTCAGGATAGCTAGTGTTGAGCTTAAATTTGTTCATCCCTGTCCAGATCTCTACAGGCTCCAGGAACTGGGACAAAATTTTGACTTCTTCACTCAGTTGATCAGGCATCAAGATCTAGAGCTGAATATCATCAGCATATTGCTGTTACCTGGATGACCTCACCCAGCAACTTCATAGATGTTAAGCAGGAGGACTGAGAGTGTCAACCCCTGTGGCACCCCATAGGTCAGCAGTCTCCATTGAAACTTGTTCCCATATGAACACTACCGCCATCATTTCAACCACCAACTCCATCACCTTCAATCCACCAGTCCCAAAAGTACAAGGAACAATCTTCTCTGGGACCCTAAAAAACATTCAGTACCATTCACTAACATTCAATTTTCTGGAGAAAAAAAATCACTAATATTCCACCATTCAATTTATAGAAATAACGGGACACTGGGGTTAGAAGCATTAGTCAAAACTTTCAAAATAAAATCCTACCCCTAACTTCAAGCAGTGTGCTCGTTTGTTTGTTTTGTATTCTTTTAATATGATCAGTGACCATCCAAAATAAAATAGATAAAATGTTATTACAAAAACAAGTATTTTAATGATGACACTCTCAGAATCTCAAATCAGTTTAAGGTAATTTAGCTTTAAATTTTTATTATTTATTAGCTGAGGATCATTTTAAAGATACAATAAAAAGGAAAAGGTCTAGCATATAGTAAATATACTGTACCAGGTTAAAGGAAATTGTTGTTCAGACTTCAAACCTACTGGCAAATGAACACATTTGGCTGCTAATAACAGTACTGTTAAAATAATTAAATTAAAATAATTGCAACAAAGAGTTATTTTGCTGTTTGCTCAGAGTTGGGATTTGTTGCCTTGTTTGTTTGACCTGACAACAGATCTAAGGCATAGAATTATATACTGTAGTCCTCCCTGGAAATGAAGCAAACAAAGAAGCTAGGGAAAGAGTTCTGATGTTTCTATAATAATTACATTCAAATAGGACATGCTTCACTGTTTCAGCTTGTCCTAACTCACATGGAGATAATCTTAATTCCAACGGTATTTCGTAATAACAGCCTTCAAAGACCATTGAGAGTATGCAATTAAAGTGGTCCGCCGTAAAGTGTTTCTATATATGGCTATTTTAAGAGTCTTAAAATAGTTAGTGGCTATATAATCACCTCTTAACTTCATACCTCACTTTAATGGTGAATAGAGAGAATTTGTTTCAGATTAATATTTGCTAGATATCTATATCATAGTCTACCTTTAATTTGGCACTACCCCTGTGCATAATCATATCTTTCTCCTGGTTTATGCACAGTCTGATGGTTTTAGCTTTCTGATTCAACACACACACACACACACACACACACTGCACTTTTACAGTTTTTTCTTTTTTAAAAGAAAAGGAAATGAAATATTGCCACCTTGTATCATGTAAGATAATTGTTCCGTCAAAACACAAACTTGAAATTTAACTGCTCCATATAGTTCTGGCTCAGATATATGCTAAAAACTATCAGGGGAACTGGTGAAGAAGATCCTCCATTCCTGGTCTTAATCCTGTGAGAATTGTGGAGAGGGTGACATGATATTTATACTTCTGTTCACCTGAGTGCCACTCACTCAAGAATTTGTAGGTGGTGTGAAACAACTGGGCAAACCACAGCTACTCATCACAACGTATCAGTTTGGCTAGTGTAGCTGAGTAGGATGGTCTTGAATTTAGTGTTGTAGGCTACCAGAAAGGTTGCCCGAGGAGCCTCAACATCCATATAGTGGCCATTACAACTGGGACAGTTCAGGATTTCATGGCTAAGGAGAGTTTAAGAGTTTTTTTCCATGATGGCATCACAGCTCTTGAATCACCTTCACAAAGACATTTGCCAGGCACTCCATTTAAGGCCTTTTCTGTCTCATTTAAAGACCTTTCCTTTTCCTTAAGGTTGTTTAACCTTAAGTCATCTCTGCTATTTTTTTTTTAATTCTTTGCTCCCTATTTTCTTTTACCTATTTTTTATTTGCTAAGTTTAACAGTTGAAATATTTGCTTTAAGTGTGTTTTAAATGTATTGTATTTTTGTATAGGGTTTGTTTTATAGTGGATTTTAATGGATTGAGTATTTAATTATTTATGGGGTATTTTAATTGTTTATAGGCTTTTGATTTTTAATTGTGAGCCATCCAGAGTCACTTGGGGGAGATGGGTGGCATACAAATTTAATAATAAATAAATAAATAAATAAATAAATAAATAAGTAAATTGTTTTGTTTTTGTTTCATTGTGTGTGTGTGAGAGAGAGAGACAGAACTGGCTATACTATAAAAGATACAATTTAAAATATATAGTTGAATTTTGTGGATTTTTAAAAATGTAAATATTTATGCATAGGATCATGTGGCATGCTTCTCCAGGGGCCAGATATCCTTTTTCTTTCCTTTCATGCTAATGGTGGGGTTAAATTTTACACTATCTGACATTTAAGCAATTAAGTTCAGGATATTTTAAAGTTGCAATTTCTCTGTAGAGTGTCATGGGATATAACCTTTTATGAATCAGTATTTGCATCCTGTTGCACTTTTAATCTATTATGCTGGAAAATGTTAATTGGATTACAAGCCATTTGAATTTGCCCAACCTCCCCCCCCCAAAAAAAAAGATGAGTTCAGAATTTTTGAAATTTATAATCCTCAGTATAGGATTCATTTTCTCTCAGAGATATTAGCTGATGTCCAACAATATCATAACACCATACTTTTAAACAGTAACTCACTCCATGTTATGTTTGCCCTGAACATCTTCTTGACATCCTTTCTCAAATAACTTTCATTTGTTTAGAAATGTTGCTATTCTTAAAAACAGCTATGATTAAGCCAATAAAAATATGCATCTTCCTTATGATGTCATGAAACAGCAGCAATATGTAAGAAACAATAAAGCAGATATAACCATATAATATTAAACATAATGATTCAATTTCTTCGACATTGCTAAAGGATTGTTATGAAATGTATCATTTTATAAATACCTTCGTAATTTTTCAGATCATTTTTAGATCTTAATGCAACTAAAAACATCAGGATAGCTAGATTAATCCATAGTAAATAAAATAGTATCATTCACAAAAATAAAACCTGTCATGGCATTGATGGGCATGCAATTTATGAATACACTTGTATCCATTTAAAAATATTTCTCAGTCTCAGTGTTATGCAGAAATGCACACATTAGGGAAGATGAGAAACGAAATGCATGCAGTTGAGAAAATACAGCTACAAAATGTATATATTTGGGCAACAGGCAGTTAAAAATGGAATAATGTTAAAGAAAGTTGTGCATGTACTCTGGGTTTTCTTGTTTGCATTTTTTATTTCAAAGATGGATCAGGTATATTGAAAAACTGTATCAAAATGGAGTGATAACTGAATATATGTGATATGGCTAGTCCATTTTGCTATATGAACATTGCTCTGGAAGGAAGTTCAAGGCAAGGCAAGGCAAGATAAGAGTGAAATCAACTCTTCAAAACTCATGGGCTCACAAATACTTATGGCTGCTTTGTTTTACCTCACTTTATTCTTTCAAAATTATTTCTGTTTCCCCAGCTCTGTTCATGCCTTCCTACACTAGTTCTTGCTCCACTATCTCTACATGTACGGCCAACCTTAAAACACTGTGATTCTTGTACTTTAAACTTTGTAAAACTAGTTTCTGACCAGGGGGCTGTGGTGTGGCAAACTCTACTTACTGAAATTCCATCTCCTCCACTGTTACCATAACAGTAGAGTAAGCAGCTTGAATACTGTACTTAGTTACTTCAGCTTTAGCAGCACAGTTAGAAATGGGATAAAGCCATTTTTTTCATGTACGTATAACTTCTTATTTGCATCTCATTTACATTAGAAAAATTAGCTGTCCTTCCCAACAATAACTACAGCTAGCATTTTGCAATTAATGTATTCATTTTCAGTTTTGTACGTTTTTTTATAATGCTAAAATTATAAAATGCAGAATGCAGTGGCGCGGACAGTTCTGAATGCCCCCAGGGGGGCCCAAATAACACCTGTTACGTGAGCTGCATTGGTTACCGGTTTGCTTTCAGGTCCAGTTCAAAGTGTTGGTTATCACCTTTAAAGCCCTTCATGGCGCAGGACCAGGTTATCTGAGGAGCCATCTCACCCCCGTTATATTAGCCTGCCGCACTCGGTCTGGCAGAAGAGGCATGTTGCAGACCCCACCAGTCAAGGAATTCTGACTGGTGGGATCTAGGAAGAGTGTGAAATCTTGGCTATGCCAGATGGCCTGGGGACAGGGTGGGGGCTCGCACCAGTGGAAGTGGCTTGTGGGGTAATTGATTCATACCTCCCCATCATCTTGAATGTTTTTAGTCTTTTTATGCATAGGGTTTTTTTTATATATCGTTTGACTTTTAATTAATTAATGGGGGTATTTATTTTTTTAATTGTTTTCGGGTTTTATTCTGTGAGCCGCCCATAGTCACCCTTTGGGGGAGATGGGCAGCATACAAATTGAATGAATGAATGAATGAATGAATATTAAAAGTTTTTAAAAGGAAGATAAAAACTAGTACAAACTAATATAAAGTAAGGAAGGAAAAAGAAAAAGAAAGAAATCAAAGAGAAAGCTAAAAGTGCAAGAAAGGGAAAAAGTAAAAGAAAAATAGAAAAGAAAGAAAAAAGATACAGAGAAGTAGCTTCACATATTCTTTACAGCAGTTATAAGCAGTTATAATAACTTTACCCCTTTCTCTAAAATTACATGTCTCTCTTCTTTCTACGATATATCCTGTCTAATCATTAAAATCATAATCATGAATTCATTTTTTTCTGTTTTATGCAAAAAGTCTATAAGGGGTTTCCAGTCAGCAAAAAACATAGATATTGTCTTTTCTCTAATCAAAGAAGTCAGTTTGGCCATCTCAGCATGTTATATCATCTTCACCAACCATGCCGCCATTGTAAATATTGTCAAATGTTTCCATCTTTGTGCATGCCCTAATCTCACTGCTGTTATCATACACAAATCAAAGTCCAATGCCTTTTTTCCAACTGTATGTCCATCAATCCCAAAAGAAAAACCTCTGGTCTCAGTTGTATATTAATCTTTACAATCCTCTGAACCAGTGTATGTATTTGAATTCAAAATTTTCTAGCTTTTTTATATGTCCACCAAACATGATAAATTATTCCTACTTGTTGTTCACATTTCCAACATGAATTTGAAGTGTCTTTATACATTCTAGACAACTTCTCTGGTGAGATATACCAATAGTACATCATTTTATAAAATGATTTTTTTATATAGTCATATACTTTTATAGTCGTATAATCATTTTCAGTTCTGTACATTTGTCTAGAAAGAACTGGGGTCACTTTGTCCATACTAAAGTATCCCAGTTATATTCTATACTCTCTGCTTAGGGACACATGTTTATAACAAGGTGCCCCTACTTAACCTTTGTTCACCACTGATATTTCCACCAATGTCTTGCCTATTTATTTCCACTGCCAATTTGTTTATTATCCACTTCACTAGGAAATCAGTACGGTGTGGTCATTCATGGATACACCTATCATTAACTGGAACCACTGTCCTGTTGGCTCCTGTTATCTCATCTGTTTTATTACTTTTTGTTTTATTGTATCAAACTTCTGTATATTAAATGTAATGTTACATTGTGCATGTGATGAAAGTATGTTTTATCCAACAAGTTGTGGCAAGGCAAATAACAAGGAAATATGGGCCAAGTACACATTTATTACTGAAATAACATGCCACTCCAGTTAATTTAGTATACTCTAAATTCTCAAAAGTACAAACAATTTACCTGAGTATAAGCTTCACAAAAAACTGCATCTTGCTTCCATGCTTAGGGTTACAGTGTATACTCTGTATTCTAAAATCCTGCTGGCTTCTATCATCAACAGCAGAAAATGGGTGTGAGTGAAGGGTCTTGAGGCCATTTATTTATTTATTTATTTATTTATTTATTTATCAATCAATCAATCAATCAATCAAATGTATATGGCCACCCAACTCACACACAGTGACTCCAGGTGGCTCACAGAGTAAATTATCTGTATAGAGAGAGAATACCAGCTTTAAAACGTATATCCAGTGTATAGGATTAATTTGAGGTTTTATAGCCAAAGGTTCCAGTGCCAAGACAAATAGCAATGGGGACAAAAAGCATCCCTGCTTCATGCCTCTATAGGAAATGTTGGGACTCAGATGAATTGATTGAAAGCTGAATGAAAGATGGTTGATAAAGAGTAATTAATGGTCAAAGACCATTGTCACCTAATTAATATTGTTATAGTGCAGTTAATAAATAGGGCCATCAGAGTCAAAGGCTTTATATGCATCCAAAGGTAATAATGCCAATGGATGTTAGTTTTCCCATTGGGTACTAAGACATTATAAACAGTTCTAACAGAGTCTGAAATTTATAGTCTATGTGCCAACATAGCTAATCTTTTGGTATCCACATTTAACAGATAATTAATGATAGCTTAAATAGAGAAGAGAGTCTTCACCACCTTTCAAAATTGTTTACCCAGGCCTCATTAAATCAAGCTGGGAGAATATTATTTTAAACACCTTCATTATAAACTTCCAATAATGTAGGAAGTAAAAATTTTTCTCTGTCTTTCTATAGGAAACCTGGAGCTTTCCCTGGATTTTCTTGTATTTATTACTTTTTGGAAGGAGAAATGTGCAGCTAAGTTAAAGCTTGATCATGCGTTATTTGGGTAAAAACTACATTCTGTAAAATTTATGCAACTGCCTTTGTTAGAGTTCACTCTGTTTTATATGGCCTGAAATAAAATGAAAAAAAAAGTTTGTTACGGAATTGAAATCCTTGTAGTTTGTATCCTATGTCTCTGATAATAGGAGTAAGATTACATTGTTACAGTTGTTTTAACCTGGAGGTCAATAATCTGACAAGCTTTTTATTTAGTTCCCTTGTATCTTTGCTTACTACAGTTCAATAAATATTCTGTTTTAGTACCTAAAGGGATCTGAGTTCCTGTTTAGCATTCATAAAAGCTTTATATAAAGTGTAGCTTGTCTTCCATATGGATTCAAAAGTTCCTTAACTAGCAATATTGTGAATGGAGTTCTGGGCTTAAATTATTTAACACGAAAACTTGTCTGTGCACCATGCCGGGTGGGGAATTCTGGGAGTTGAAGTCCACACATCTTAAAGTTGTGGAGGTTGAGAAACAGTGTCATAGAGCACGTTCTACTGTGCATACTCAGTTTGACCACTGCAGGAAAATTTATACTCAGACAGTTTTAATAATCCTGAAAGCACTTCTGCTTTGCTTGTACTTACAATTTTTTTTTACAGAAAAGTAGATCTTTTATTGTCCCTTCATGAGTACATTATTTAATAAACAAATTTAGCACTAGTCGTTGTCTGATGTATTTATATAGAAGGTAGTTTGGTTCCTAACTTTTAAGTAACTGAAGTCCTCCACTCTATCTGTGATTTGACAATAAGGAAGTTTAAAAATTATTTAGAACTAGACTCCATACACATATCAGTAGCCACATTAGCAGCTGTGGTAGAAATTATTTTTCTCTAAATGTGTGGGACTTTTTGCATTGTGCAATTCTGTGTGCAACCTGTTAGGAAGCAAACTGCTATTTTGATAGGACACTGGTATATGTAACTAGCCTCGCTTTCTGCTGCTTAAGTTCATCAAGTTTTTAAATGAACAAATCAGAAGCTTATCGGATAGCTCTGTATAACTTGTTTGTAAATGTTATTTTAAATTATTGGGTTTTATAGTCTCTGTTCAAACAATTACATGACAAATAATACACAGAGGTCATTTTTCACCATTGTTAAGAATACTTGTGAAGCTAAGTGTTAGGTAACTGTCAACATATTTTCTTGTCTTATGTGTACTTTAAAAAGCAGCTCTACTGATAGCTGTGGCAACTTCAGCTTTTCTTTTGACAGCTGTCAGAAACTGCCCATTTCAGCCAACAGGACAATTTTTGTGATGTTGTTGAAGTGCACAGGTTTTGTAGACCCCAAGATTGAACACCTGCAGAATTCCAAGTGGAGGGTAGTGAAATAATGAGCTAAAAATACAGACCTGAGACTTTCCTGTCTAAAGCTTGTACAAAACTTGACCAGATGACAAAACAATGTTCCTGAAGGTATAGTTACAGGTATCATATTTTCATATTAAAAGACAATAAGAAAGCTATTGACACATTCTTTTTGATGTTGTTCTAATTATCTTTTTAAAATCTGATAAAAGATAAACACAAGCAAGAATTGACACAGTGCTGATATTTTAATGGGACGAGGATAAGGCAATTTGACTGATTTTATTATTCCTCCATTCTTGATTGCATACAATCATTTTCATGAAAGTCTGGGAAAAGGAATTTGCTTTGGCTGGGCTACTATACATCTCAGACAGAACGGTATTCCTTGTCTTAATTCAGCTTTTCCTAACAGCTCATAAAATGCTGCAGCTGGCAAAACATGAGTAGAGGTAAGTTGCTTTCGGCCCTCACTTCCAGTATAGCATCTCAGAGATAAGGTCACAAATACATCTCCTCTGTCCTTTCCTTTGTGTTTGCTGCTTGCATAGTAAAATGAAGAACCAGGCTACAAAATATTTAAAGATAGGTCTCTCAAACCATGAGAAGGTTGACCCTCTTCAAATTCTGCTAGCTGTGCAACTAGCCAATTGCCCTTGCTGCAGCTACTGACCATTTAGAAGCTTGTCCAGGGCAGTCCTACAAAGGCCAGGTCTGCAACTCATAGGCCTGTGGCGATATATTCCAAAATCAAGTCAGCTGTGTTTTTAATAGTAGAAAAATATTTCTATATGTTGGGCAGAATAAGAAGATTTTTTGCATATCAGACAGGGTTCTTGATGAAATACCCTATACAGCTCTTCTAGTTCTTGACCTCCTCATTTGAAAATGATTGATTCATGATCCCATTGCAGTACAAAGTAACAATACACATTCATTTTGGAAAGGAAAGATCTATATACCTTTAAAATACATAGTTTAAGTTGGACTGTAAACTCTACAGAATTATGAATCGGAGCCTTCTAGAATTAGCTTTAATGACATTAAATACGAAGCATAAATATGTGGAAACAAGCAAATAAACATTCAAGATCCTTCATCAGATGTCTAGCTAGGAGGTCTGTTGAATTTGGTTTCAGCATTGCACTTTCAATTTGGCAACTTTATTGTCAAATCTATTCTCTCTTCATCCTCCAAAATTAAATCTGCAAAACCTTTCTTCCACAGATACCAGCAAACCAGGTAGCCCTAAATGCCTCAGTTATGGAAGAAGAGGGTGAGAGAGATAAGCTTTTGAAATTCATATGTCACATAGAGCATCTCCAGCCTTATCAGCATACACTGGTATTCAATAGCTGTTTATTTACAAGGATTGAGATGGCCAAGCACACAACGGTATATGATAATAGTAATTGCCAGTGTCCATGTAGTCATCCACAGTATTACTGCTGCATAGTACAATGCATAGTATTTTGTATTAGTGCTATTCAGATATTTATTAAACTTATTTATATGCCACTGCAATCAAAAATGACTCTTAGTGGCTGACATAGAAAATGTCATGCAACTTCTAAATGCAGTTTAGAACAAACTCATACAAAAATAAAAACGCAACACTACAAGAAGAGAAAGAAAATAAAAGATGGCAGCAATAACTCAAATCGGGGAGGCACTCTGAAAAAGCTCAGTCTTTAGGAGCTTGTGAAAAACCAGCACAGAAGGAGCCAGCCTGATCTCCACAAGCAGGCTATTTCATGGCGTTGGGACTGCAACAGAAAAGCAATGCCTCCTTGCTTCAGCCCCCCCCCCCAAATCTCCCATAAGTGTGAGATTTGCAGCAGTTTCTCCTTACTAGATCTAATTGCCTGGGCCAAAGTTGGCTGCAGAAAGCATTCCTGAAGGTATTTGAGGACCAAGCCATGAAGGGCTTCATAGCTTAAAACCAGCACCTTAAACCAGAAACCAATTGGCATCAAACGTAGAATCCACAAAACTGATGCTCCCAATGTTGGGAGTCCAAAAGTATGTGGGCGGTTCCATTTTGAACCTACTTCAATTTCTCAATATTCTTTAAGGGCAGCCCCAAATGGTCTGTAGTTACTGTAGTCTAGATGGTGGTGTCAGGCCCAGCCCAAGAACAACAGTGAAACAGTCCAGTTAAGTACCTTTATTTACTTACACCTATAGACAGAATCTTGCCAGATTAAATCCATACTACTGCAACTAGTGGATACACCCTGGGAGATTCTAGGGAATGGCTATCCTGAACCTCTTATGCTTTCCATGATCCATCTCCAGACAGCGTTGTCTTTTGTCTCCTTGCGCTTCCTGGAAGGCACCCCCTCCTTCCTGATAGCTTTGCTGTCTCCACCACATTACCCTCATTCCATCACAGGTGGTGATAAGGGCATGGGTTATTGATGCCAAATTCTCCTGCCCTTGTAAGGCAGGATACTGGTGCACCAACAGGAACTGGGCACAGGCCACTTTGGCCACAGCTTCCACCTGCTGATTCAGCAGGAGCCATGAGGTCCAGCAGGGCCCCAAAGTTGTGAACCTGCTCCCTGATGGGTAGTGTTTGCCCATCAAGGAGTAATTCTGGTGGCAACAGAGGACGCTGATGTATCAGCACCAACTCTGACTTGCCAGGTTTCAACTTCAGTCTGTTCTTTCCCATCCAGACTCTAACAGCCTTCAGGCACCAGGTAAGGGAGTCATAAGAAGTTGCAGATCCAGATTTTTTTATATAAGTTAATATAGAAGCCAGGAGGTGACAGTACCTAGTCAACTTTAGTTGATATTGAAAGGCTAAGCAGTATGGGACCTGGTTACTTCCTGGATGGGAAGCCATGGGGAAATCCTAAGACTATAGGCTAGAATGGGAAGTTAAAAAAAGAAACCCCAGAAGAATGCAATTGCAAACATACTGTATTCTGTATTGTTGGTAAGAAAACTACATAGATATGTAGTAATGAGCTCAATTTAAAGGAGACTTTATACTTACTTTTATATAAATGAAAACATAAGAGGAAGAAGAGAGGAGGAAAAATATTTGAAAACAGAACTTACCATATTTTTCCGACTATAAGATGATACTTTTTTCTAAAATCCTTATGCTAAAAATTGAAGGGCATCTTATTCAAGGAAGTAAGCCGAGGAGAGAACCGCGTGGTTGCAAAACTGCCCATACTTTGTCTCTGCAAACAGACTTCCTCCTATTTCTACCCTCCAGTCACGAGTGAAATAGCTTGACTCTGCAAACAGGCTTCCTCCAATCATAAGCCTCCAATCACGAGTGAAACTGCCCATACTGTCTCTGCAAACAGACTTCCTCCAATCACGAGCCTTATGTAACTGATGTCAGCTGATGCTGAACAAACCATTTAGAGGAAGTCTGTTTGCAGAGACAAGCTATCGGCAGTTTCACTCGTGATTGAATGTAATCAGTTATGCAAAAGAGCATGGAAATAGAGCTGCAGAGAGATGGTTTGGACCTCCTCCCACCGAGTGTCAGGTAAATGTTATCTAATTACTAAATAAAAATGTGTTCTGCACTATCTTTAAAATATTGATTTCTTAATTTTGGGTTGGGTGGGGGTCGTCTTGTACATGGGGGCGTCTTATTGATGGAAAAATACAGTAATATTGGAGACTGAATCAAGGGTTATATATGTCTTTTAACCTCTTTCCTACTTGAAACACAGTCTTAAATAAATCAAGTGTTTGGATGTATCCTAGATCTTTTCTCCTAAATGAGTGATAAATATGTCTGGAGAAGCAAGGACAGAGAATGAGGGAATGGGTTATAACTCTATAACACTTCCATGGCCTTCAAAGAGATGGTTTGGTTCTGGCATCTGAAGAAAAGAACTGAGATGTGGCTTGGCAGAGAACACCTTCTAGAGTGTCCTACTGACCGGGACTTCTGGGGAAAATGGCTGACTGAAGACAGCTCCACAAAAAAGCAGAGCTGACATTTGCAAACTTTTTTAAGGAGCCGGTTAGCAGATTGGCTCCTTTGATCCTCTCTGGATAAAAGAGAGAGATGTGAGCTGTTTCTTTTTATGGTTGTTCCTTTTCCTCACAAAGAAACTACAAGACAGTGATTTCTGGTGGTGGTGGTGAAACCTGAAGATGGGGGAATTTGCCATATTTACTCTAGCTGCAAGTGGAGCCTTTCAAAGGACACTAAGTTCCCTTGCTAACCACCTTCAGAAATTGCTTATTAATGGCTTTAATGAAGTTAGACACCTTCAATGGGACAAGGCTGAAAACACCCAGTGAGTGAGTACCTTCAAACTTTAATACAAAAAAATGAAATTATTTTTTATAACTTTTAAGAATTTAAAATAAACAGCAAAAAGCAAGACAAGGTTTTGGCTACAGAAAGTTTTAAAAAGATTAAGGGCTCAGAAAACATTGGTTGAATTTTGAATATTAAGACTTTGAAATTATTTTTAAAGAATAAATGTATGTTTGTGGGAAATAAATTATCATGGCATTTAGAGATCTGCAAGGAACTCCACTGAGGACTGCATCAAGACTTTGAATCAATTATGGCAACTATGTTGTGGGTTTTTTGGGAACAGTCTCTCTTCAGAAAAAGATGTTATAGAACAAGATATACAACAAATTCCATTTGAGAATAACATAAATGAAACTTTGTATAAGAACCTGCCATCAGATGCAAAGAGAAAACTGTATGAGGTTTTAAAAATAAAGAAGAAAATGAAAAAAAGGTAATTTCAGAGAGTAATGGCAATAATTCTTTTTTGGTGGATTTACTAAAGAGACTGCTTAAAGAATGGAAGAAGTTCATAATAAGGATCAATGACTACTGGAATGGATTACAGAGAAAGATTGTTCTGTATTTAAAAAGGGAATATAAAATTGGCTTATTTGACCAGAATTAAAATGGGGCATGTTGTTATTCTGGGTGGTTCTTTTTGGATTTACTGGTATTTTGACTGGAAAAAATTGGTATACTGGATTTGCTTACTTGGTGTTTAAATTCTTTTATTTTGTAACTATTTTCTGAATCATAGTTGTTTAGTATCTAATGCTTGGTGTCTAATTGTATGAAAAAAAATTAGGAGAAATTAGCTCTTTTGGTTAGGTTAAATTTTAATCTTTTTTTTTTTTGTATTAGGGTGCTGGGATTAGTTTATATTTGTGAATAGTTTAGAGCTGAGATATGGAATGGTATAGGTTGTTATTTAGGGTGATTATCTTTGGAGTGGTTCGCATTTGGAATGGGTTGTGTATTGGAGTTTGTTATTTTTTTTAAAGGAGAACATGATTCTTTTTGTATGTTAAACTTTAGATTTGGTTTGCTTATATTTTTTATCCCTTTTAAATGGGGTTTTGCTTACAGTTAAGAGTCGAGGTATGGAAGTTGAGTTTTATATTTGCTAATTAATTTTAAAGGGGATGCGGTGGCGCAGCGGCTTAATGACGCTGAAAGTTGCCGGTCAGAAATGGTTGATGCTTCAGCGGTTTGAGTCCAGCCTTCGCGTTAACAGGGTGAGCTCCTGTTTCCTCCCCAGTTCCTGTCAACCCAACAATTTGAAAACTCACGTGAGTAGATAAATGGGGACTCTTACTCCGGTGGGAGGAAAAATGCTGGCGGCGCCTTGCAAAAGGAGTTGGGAGCAGTTGCTGGTAAGCGCAAAAAACCGTGCGCGCCTGAAAAGGGCGCGAAGCAACGGAAACCCCGCCTCCTGCGCTCGCCAGCTGGGCTCTGCCCTAGGAAGGAGGCTCTGGCAAACCACTTCCGAAACACTTGCCTTGAAAACTGCAAGGACTCGTCCAAGCAGTCACTGCAGAGTCGGTAATGACTGAGCGCAGATAAAAAAAAATAAATTAATTAATTTTAACATTTTAGAGTTTGGACTTTTTGCTGACAATTGGATAAGGAAAAGATGTTATTATTTGATAACTTTATTAATAAGAGATGGGTTATGGGATGAAGAGTTATATTTCTTAATTAAGAGGGGTGAAGAAATTATGAAATTGTTTAGTACTTGTCATGATGGAGAGTAGGAAGTCACTTTCTTAAAAGGGGGGATTTTTTGTATTCTTTTTTTCTTTTCTTTTTTCTTTTACTTTGTATTATCTTTTATTATTCTTTAAAAAATCTTAATAAATTTTTTGGGAAAAAATAGTGTCCTACTGATTGTACACCCAGGTTTTAATTTGTTTAATTGTTGTGCTATGGTTTTGCCATTCTTGCTGAGCTATAACACACTAGAGCTTGTTATAAATAAGGGAGTTTTATACAGTAGAATTGGGGCAATATGATGCTCTATATGGAGGAAGAATCATAGGATCTTGGCCTAAAACAGCCCATATTGTTGAAGAGTGATGCCTCAAACCCAAACTGTAGTCAGATGAGCAGCTCTGTGAGAGTAAACCAATCAACACTGCCATTACAGAAGTCCAATGTATGCTTTTTCACAAATAAGCAGATCCTTAGCCAATTTGTTTGAAAATGTAAAGGCTCCTGATGGACCATCACAAGTAAGAAATATCAGTCTGCATTGGTCAGAAACCAGAGTTTGTAGAACACTTTCCTCAAGGACATTTCTTTTTGAGAAGCAACTTCCTCCTTGCTCTGAAACAATAAGAGAGGGTAGAATATGAGCCACTAAATTTTAGGTGAGACAATCACCTTCATTCTTGTTCATGTAGATGTTGCATGTCACACTCTTCACTCAGGTTATCGCCATGCGTAGTATATATACTATTAATGTCTGGATGGTGACAGTGGAGTGTATGTCTTTCCTGGAAGTTATAAATCCTGGCACTTTTCTTTTAATTAAGCATTAGCTCTTAAGAATCATGGCAGTGCAAATGCAGGACCATTAGCTATATGTGGCAGCATCATGTTCTCTCAGCATGAATGCATAGCTTCCCACCCAAAGCTTCATAACAATGTGACTATTAATACTGTTTAATTCCAGTATGTGTCAGTTTTGCATGCATCCATTTTAAGGTTCATTCTGTCTTGCTCATGTATCAAAAGATAATTTTCTCTAAAGTATCAATATGAAGTTCGAAATGAAAATATGGTAATCCAAAGGACATTTTCTTCTTCTTTCCCCCCTTCTCTTCCTCCTCCTCTAGGAATAGCCATCTCAATATCTTGAGGGCCTGGCTGTAGGTACAGCTGTTGGTGCACCAAATGAAACTGAAATCATGGTGCCGTTAGAAGTAATGGGATACAATAACATCTCCAATGGACAGTGTGCACCATTACATCCTGTTGCTTGTGATGCAGCAAAGTTTTATAGAAACCTGGTGCAACTATTACCTGTTTTTAAAAACTATTATTAAAAGACAGTTCCTTTGGAACACCTTATGACATATTTTGTTGCATGCATTCTAAAAGATAACTATGTTCTGATTTGTTGAGGAGGGCAGACCCACAGCATGTCATATTGTTTAATGTTATTTGGTCAGGTTTACCCTGTTTTTAAATATGAGATTCCCACCATTCAATCTAATAGTCTAACAGTTTGTTATTTTTTGCTATTTTCTTCTTGCTTCCCTGTCATTTTCTTAAATGATAAATCAAGTTCTTTTATTGCGAAGTAGATTTAAATTCATACTGTATATTAGGAAGAACAAGCTGTAATGGTAGCTGCAAACAACCCACTCTATGTTTGTTTGTGTGTTTGTGTTTGTGTGTGTGTGTGTGTGTAGATAGATAGATAGATAGATAGATAATCATATTCTATTATTAAAGCTTTTTGTTTCATTTCTCCTCTATTTCATGTATACTAATATATGAAATAGAGGAAAAATGGTAGAGAAATGTCATTATTAATTTATAGCAAATGTGTCATAGTATATGAATTCATGCCCTTAACAATTAGATTGCACTCTCAGGTCAAGATATATTCAGGCCATCTTTTTTATGGTATGATATAATAGTAATTTATTGATATTTCTCATTTTGTTCTATGGCCTCAAACATTGCACTCTCAGAGATAAATGATTATTTCTTTCTGGTTTTAATATATAATTTATTTACATTCAGGCCCATTAGAGTGCCATTTCATTCATCTGTTATGTGATAGTATAAAATAGAAATGTGTTCTAATGAATATTATTAGTTTACCCTAATGCTGTACTGATAGCTCTAGCACTGACCGATCTAATGGAGTTAAAAAGAAAAGTGCATGGTGGAAAAAAAGCGAATACAGTTCCTTAATGTCATATGTAAAAATAGTAAACTTTACTTAAAACAAAGCTTGCCCAGAGTTGGCATTTGGGTGCTGGTTGCCGAAGCAAAGCCACTTATGAAAATAAAGAGTAAATGCCATTTCAAGTGAAATAATGGATGAAATTTTGTGGAACTGGTGACGCATTGTAATTGGCAGTTCTGCTGGTGTTGCCTGGTGCAGAGACCTTCATGTTCAATGAACAAATGCCACATTTGCATTTCTGATCAGTGTTAGCATTCATACCTTTCTGGAACACTCTTTGTTTAAAAGAGAATAAGTCATGGAATGTTATCCAAATTAATTTATTAAGCAACTTTAATCACACAATAACTAAAGTACAGAATTTTTTAAGAAGATTCTTGACTCAGCATAAAGAGTCATTTCGGGACTGAAATAACTAAGATATCAAAAAACATAGGCAGCTGAGGTGGATAATATTGTCTTTCTTTTAAACTACTCTCTGATAAATCCACAATATAATTCGTGCCAACACGTAGGGGGTATTATACAAAGCCTAATACTGGGAATGTTATGTACAAGGGGGAAACCTATTTTTGAAGAAAATTCAGACCTAGCTGAAGGGAATCTCAGTACTGTGTCTCCTATGATGGCTTTGCCGTTCTTGAAGGGAATGCACATCTTTATTTAAAAATTAGATAAAACTAAATATAGCTACTGGATGCATTGCAAAGAATAAATCTGTTCATCACTGGGCAATGTTAACAAGGAGCAAAATCATGATCCACAGAAGCTTTTGGTAGGACTGTGTAGCAGGTTTCTAAAAGTTTTTGTCCACCAGTGAGTTTTGTAAGCATAACAATGGTATCTTCGAATGCATTCTACATGATATATTTGTACAATGTTATTGTAAATGAGTTGTTAATTAATATTCATGTAAATGAATCATTGATTAATAAAAGTTTGCAGAACCTGCCTTTGCAAATTTATCTATCATTGGGCAAAAACTTTTTGGACATGAGATTTTATCACAGTAGCAGGCAAAAATGGAATAAAAGCCAAAATTTAATTAGAAATAGCAATCATCAATCAATCAAAATTTATTTACAGTCCAAGACCAACCACAATAAAAGACCAACATACAATACAATAACTATAAAAATAAATTTTAAAATTGCAAAAAAATCCTAAAACAATTAGCAGCTAACCATTAATAGAATGAGGGAAGAATCAGTCAGTTTCTAACAGCTATAGCTATTGATAAGAACTTTATAACCTCCTTAGAGGTTTCTGAAGAGTGATCACCCAGGAGAAGGGTAACAGCCTCCTGGTCGCAATGGCAATTAGAGTTATTAACAATTAAAAGTATTAAACTTGATTGCCACTGGGTGTACAATGGACATTTTAATAGCACATGTGAGACAGATTCTATCTCCAAATCTGAACAGAAACAAGTTTGGCCAAAGTAAGTAGTCTCCTATGTGGAGCATATTAGATGTTAAGGAAATATCTAGGGATGTATCAGGTAGGATGAGCGATTGTGCTATAAAAGAGATGGGAGACTTTGGCCCTGTCATTTTGGATATCTAGATCCCAAATCCTCTGCTTTAGTTCAGCCAGGGTTTTATTAAGTCTCAAAGCAGGTAGTGCTGACAAGGTAACACCACAATATACCAAATCATCATTAATTTGTCTTTTTAGGTTGGAAAAAAACCTGTCCAGCAAGATGAGATGAACTAAGAAAGTTCCCCAGTAGACTTGCTTCAGCCAGAATCTAAGACGGCAAAGTCTTAGTTGGGCCCCAAGGGGAATGCAGCCTAATTCTAGTCATGTTAGAGCATTGGAAGTTGAATAAGGAACTTTTAGTCAGATTTTCAAAAAAATTTGATTGGATTGCTTCTATAACTGTATTTCTAAGAAGGTAAAAAAATGCAAGGTTAATACTACTAAAACTTATTATTGTTGGTCACACAGACAGCCAGATGTTTAGACTGGTTTTGGCATTTTTATCCACCTATCGAGTCCTTCCCAAGGACCTGGGATAAGCAGATGTTGTTGTTTGATGGTGTTAAAGGTATTGTCTCAGGATGTAAGCTGTTCCAAGTAAAGCTGCCTTTTGCAATTGACTGATGGTGTTTTTGCCAACAGTTCTCAAGTGGTACTCCAGATGTTTCGGGATTGGACCCAAGGTGCCTTTAGCTTGAGTCCAGTCCACTATTCCAACTGTATATCTAATGACTGGAATTGCCCAGGTGTCAATCACCTTGATGGTATTTCCTCCACTGAGTTCGGACTTTAAGATCTTCTGCACTCTTCTGATTTATTCACTACTAACCTTCTTCTTGACTTCAGTGTGCTTGATGTTGTCAGTCTGAAGGATGCTCAGGTATCTGTAGTGATCTTCTTCATCTAGACTCTTGACACTATTTCCATTGGGCATTTTGATTCTTTCAGTGTTCACTATTTTTCCCCTGTTGATGGTAAGGGTGGCACATTTGTCCAAACTCCACTGCAATATCTTGGCTATATATTTGGACAGTGTTGAGCAGCAATTTCATTTCAGATGGTGTTTTTCCATACAGCTTCAGATCATCCATGTAAAGGAGGTGGATAACTTGGCAGATGTTTTTGATGTTTGATAGCCATGGCTAGACTTCCTTAGTATTGTTGACAGAGAAGTCAATGTAATGACAAACAGTAGTGGTGATAGTGAGTCTCCTTGAAAGATTCCTCTCTTGATGTTAACCTCTCCCAGTCTATCGCCATTGACCAGCAACTGTGTCTTCCATTGTGCCATTGATCTTTGCACAAAGCTTCTGATGTTTCTACTGACTCCTGTTATTTCCAAGCACTTGGTTATCCAGTCATATGGCAGGGAGTCAAATGCCTTCTTGTAATCAATCCAAACTACATTCAAGTTGGTCTTCCTTCTCTTATAGTTTTCCAAAATCATCTTGTCAATTAGGAACTGATCTTTTGTCCCTCTGCTGTTTAAGCAGTTTCCTTTCTGCATTATTGTTATTGTTATTAGTCAATGTCTAGATGTCTAGAATTCTGCACAATCTGATGAAAAATAAAAGAGGAAAGAAAGTCTAATATAAAATTATTTGAGCAAGTAATGAAGTGATTTATTCCTTATCCAACCAGCAAAAGGGGGATGGCCAGCTCTCTGCAGCCTGATTTTCCATCTTCTCAGATCTTCCTTTTTTAGTATTGTTTTAAATTTTGGATGTTTTATGTGTTTTAGATATATTTATAGTTTTAATGTTTTTTGTAAGTTGCCCAGAGTCCCCTACTGTGGGGGAGATGGGCGGGGGAGAAATCCAATAAATAAATAAAATAAATAAATAAGTTAAAAGAACCAACGCTAAATCCATAATTCCCCCATAAAAATCAAGCAAAATTTAGCAAATCCTTTGGAGATTTGTAGAGATAGGTCAGCTAATAGGAAGGGTTCATCCTCTTCATCCACTCTGTTAATTGGATGGTTAACTAACAAGAACATGTCATATTGCCAAGCTTGAAAAGAATGGACAACACAATAAATCATGGGGACTCTATTGCCCCTTCCAGATGGGCACATCATTATATCCATTTCTAAAAGTATAAGTGGCAAGACATTAAGCCTGACTGGGAAGAAAGCTCTCCTTTATGGTATGGAGAAGGTGTAATATAAGATAATTTACTTACATTATGGTAAAAATGCATTTTAAGAAGGATTACTGTACATGTTTTCTCTGTATTGCAATGTGTAGAATTACTGGTGCTCAGAAAAATCCCACCACTTTATTTGATCTGTCCATCCTTCTTTAATCTGGTACCCTCCAGCTGAAGTGGATTTCAGCTCTCCAAATTCTCAGACTGCAAGGCCAATGGATAGCACCAGATTGTTTTAACTTTTCGGTAGCTAACTAGGCTCTGAGCCACCATTCTTTCATCACTGTTCTTGGCATTTGAGCAAAGTAGAATATTTTTCCATTTCAGGAATTAGGCTTACATGAGTGAGTTGGACCAACAACAGCAACATCAAGTGCCAATGTAGTGCAATGTAATGGGAAAGTATGTTCAGTGAGGCAGGAGTTCAATCACAGATGTTTTGTTGATGGTGTCTGTGCAATATAGCTCAGGAAGTAGATAGACTGTAAACCTAAGCCCTTAGAATTCTGGAAAAACAATGCCAGTAAAACAGAGAAGAATGTTTGATTGTTTACACTGAAAATGAGTAGAATTAAATAATGGCTGATCAAATAATTCTGCCCTAATAATGGCTGAAGAAAAGATATTCAGTCTAATTCCACACAATTAATACTTTTTCAGGCCAGACATTGTTATTACTTTAAACCTAGAATTACTTGTTTAAATATTTCACTTTAGAGAAATTCTCTGGACCAGTTTATGTTACAAAACTAGAGAAATTTGCATATCTATTGTCATTACTGTAAGAAGCAAAGTGACCTTTTAATGCACTCCCATAAATTCATAATAACTTGTTCTTAAAAGTTCAAATTTGTCATGCAGTTAATCTTGGATGAAGATAAGGGCAGACGATACCCAATGTTTTTTTTTAAAAAAAAGTTTTAATATTCAAGTTATCTAATATTTGCAGCTGGAAACTGTTATAAACTATGAATTTTATTACATATTTTATTTATAAAACTTATATACCACTTCAGTCATTGTATACATAATTGACAATAAATATAATACAGTACTACTTATAAAACAATCAACTATTATAATACAATAAATGCAATGCATAGTGCCAGACTTTATTCAGATGTTCCCTTTCTTTCCTTAAAAATCTTCTGGAGTAAATAGGATATAACAAGTCTTTGGAAAATCAGGAGGGAAGGGGCCACTTTGGGTACACGGTGTCAACAGGAAGGGGAGCATCTACAAAGAATGGATGATTCAGGATTCTATGCCCCTTTTCTGTGAAATATCTCCATAAGAGAAGGCCCCCAAAAGACATGCTCTGCTTGCATGCATTGGGTGTGTATGTGTGTGTGTGGGGGGGGGGCAGATTCTATCTTGAACAAGATATTCAGGCCTCAAACCAAATATGGATCTATAGGTAATAACCATGATCTTGAACTGTACCCAGAGCATACTGATAGCCAGTGCAGTTTGTCATGGGGAATATGGAGGAATGATGATGATGATGATGATGATGATGATGATGATGATGATGATGATGATGATGATGATTTAATTTGTAACACTGCAAGAAGATAAACTTTGGTTTCTCTAAGAGTTTGACTTTGAGATAGATAACTCTATAAGTGGCATGCGGTCAAAGCAAATAAACAGATCTTCAGTCTGTTTCTGGATTTTTTTTTTTTCCTACAAGAAAAAATGTTGGAGAGGAGAAGTGCCCCCCCCCAAAAAAGTTTATAATTTTCTCTCTCTGCTTTTGTCTGCTTTTTGTCCCATTTTTGGCAGTTAAATATTTTTGACATTTGCTGATGCTTAATAAATAAACATCAAGCTATATGTTTGCCAGCGGAGTAGCTTAAATGCTTATTCTGATCTAGATATAGGAATTGATTGGGAGTGCAATTCCTCCCTTCTCCATACACAAATGACATAAAATGGTTGAATATAGTAAAAACAGTGAATCACAGTATGACTAATTATTCTGCTGTTCAGGAATTCACTATTTCCCTGCTTGTAATAATAAAGCTTATTTTACTGTCATAGTTTTTGTTGTGTTTTAAGATTTAGCTACGTGTGTAACTACACAATTCCCCTACTTTGCTGTCAATCTCTTGTGGCTAGCAGAACTTTGATCTTCTTTTGTCTTTGGAGTTTTTTCTCCATCTCTCTGCACTGGGATTTCTCAAAGCATGGTCTTCCTGTTGGAAAACTGATTGACTGATTGAATGATGATGAGCCATCAAGTTGGTGTCAACTCCGAGTAACCACATAGATAATTTCCAGCTTAGTTTGCAACCAGAGCACTCCCGATCAATTCCTATATCTAGATCAGAATAAGCATTTAGGCTACTCAGCTAGCAAACATATAGCTTGATGTTTATTTATTAAGCATCAGCAAATGTCAAAAATATTTAACTGCCAAAAGTGGGACAAAAAGCAGACAAAAGCAGAGAGAGAGAAAATTATAAACTTGGGGGTTTTTTGGCCACATTTTCTCTCCAACATTTTTTCTTGTAGGAAAAAAAAAATGCAAAAACAGTTAACTGACTGGGTTACGTTTTCCCCTATCTTGCCTGACTGGAGTTAAACTGTTCCTCATTGTACCTGGTTAGGTTTAAATTTAACATTCTACCCACCCATCCACTCTAAATCATGTAAGCAAATTGCAAATTGTGGGAATAACAGTTCCTCTGGTTCCTTTTTTAGAAGAAAGTTTTGTTATTGACAAGATCACCATCACTTCCCCTTCTTTCAATTACTGTTTTTCATTATGTACAGTTGAGTGAATTCTAGGAAACATTTCTAGCTTGCATGGAATTTGATCTCATACATATAATGTTCTGATAGATAGATGTAGTGAGATTCCTTGGCAAACTGATTTAAGTATAAATGTTCCTGTGAAGTAAGTAAGAACAAGAACGATTAGCTTAAAAACAAATGGCCCTATGCAAAACAATATCAAACCATAGAATTCTTGGGGAACTAAATCTAAATACATCTCTTGCACCAAGAATTAAAATAACCCATGCATTCTAGTGATCTGTTAGATAGGATGTTCACACACAATACTGTATTATTTAGAGGCTGCAATCCTGTATCTGCTTACTTGGTTCACTGAGCCTTACTTTTAAAAAGATAGGTAAAGGATTCCATGTCAAATCAACCCTCTGATTAAAAATGAAGAACAATTTCCGATTCTAGTTACATGGTTCCATTGTTACTAAAATTAGATGAAACAAAGGAATATATTTAAATGTTATAGTGGAAATCAACAGAAAGAGGTCAGGTGCTCTTCGACCATGCTCTGACGGCTAAGATAAGATTCCCCTGAAGCTCATCCGTACTAGTTAGTTTGGTGTTCTCAGTCAAATGGAAGCTTGGTGAAGATTTCATTACAATTTCCAGAAACTTCCTGCCAGCACAAATCAGAGAATTTTGTTATAGCATATATAATAAAAGGTTCCTGGCACTTCTTCAACTGAATTATAGGTTGTGTAATGTACTCTGAAAGCTCTGCTGAGCTGATTGCTTTTCTCACTGCTTGTTTCACAAACATGGTTCCCTGTAAATCTGCTAAAATTATAGCTCCAGGCAGTTGGCACTTTCCATGAATAGTTTGTTTAAAAATAAAAAAGCATATTCAATTATTATAATCAAAGATCAGCACACAATGTGAGACTCCAAAGAAATAACAGCAACATACTAAATGATATATAAACATAGTGCCAATCTCCATAATAGTTCTAAGTGCACACTAATTTAAGCAATAAAATATGTTTATATGTGCAGGTAATATGTTAGATTTATAATGTGTAGTATTCTACCTTGTTCTGGGCAATTCATAGTTAATGGGCTGCACAAGCTTCCATGGCTCCTTTGGAAGTTCCAAAAAAATATCTGAATAGAAAGCAGGTAATGTGGAGTAATGTTGCAGTCACTAATTTGGTTGTGCATGCAACTGTTGGCTGTAGCTAGAATAAGCTCAGATTTAGATCTGGAATATGAATTCCCAAACTTCTTAAAATTTTTAGTATGTAAGCAAGTATCTCAAAGAGAAACAGGTCTTATGATCAGTAGATAGCCTAACACTGAATGGCATTGTGTCTGCCTACTTCAAATATCAGAATTGTACAAGGGATGAAGAGATTATTTATAATAACAATTTCTTTTCCTAGGCCAAAAGGTTTTTTACAAAAGCAAGCTAAGATGGAATTCTATCAGTTAATAATTATTACTGGATGACCAAATTTTTTAAAAAGTAGGACAAAAATCTTATAATAATAACAACTAATTACTTATACATCAGAATAATAAAAACTGACTGAATATATGTCCTAAGATCTATGAAAGCTCAAGGTGAGATATGTTGTATGCCATTTCTCTATGCTGTATGTAAGGGACTGTGTACTTATAATTGTCCAGATGTTACAGACAAATCTCTTCCAGCATCTTTTACTGCTGTTCATTCTGCTCTGTGTTGTAAAAACAGCAGGAAGTTCACAGCACCCACTCCTGCTCTGTTGTCTAAATTATTCTGTTTCCACACACTTTATTTTTAATTATAGTGCAAAGGATGAAGTCCTTAACACAGTTTTTAAAGAAAATGTTCAGTAGGACTTACTCCTGAGTAAATATAAATAGGTTAGTTCTGTATATGTGTGAAGCAGATTATCTATGACTACTCAATGAAAAAGGTATAAAGAAAGAAGCAAAAATTAATTTCCAATTCAAACATGGGTACTTGCTCACCTCTTGCCCAAGACAGAGATATGCTTTCATCTTAAGATATTAAGATATTCATGAGGATATTTTCTCATAATTATTAGCAGCTACTAATATTAAGAAATTAGCATCAGAAACTACCCTATGCAGTAAATCTTACCATTACACCTTTTCAGTGAACTGTCTTTGATTCAGATTAGCTCTTGGCTCTTTCCTGACAGGAAAGAATATAAAAAGTCTTCCTGCTGAAGTGGAACTTTACTGGAATAAACAAGATCCAGTGTCTCTTATGTTTCTGGTCTTTGATTCTGGCTTCCAGTTTGCCCTCAGATCCTGACTTCTATTTCCGACTGTTGATGACTGGATAACTGCAATCCAGCTTTGACATTAAGATAGTTATGTAGTCATGAAATCTAATCCTCAGAGAGTTGTTCTGATTGGCTCGAAGGCAACACACACACGCACACTCATTTTGTTTTAATTTGATGGCCCCATCTTCCACACTTCAGGGGTCACTGCAGCCTTCAGCCATGGTTAGCAGTGCTGGAGAAAGCTCATTTCAAAGTGGGTGAACTATCATGCCACCTTTACAGTCGTCAATAGGATTTTTAAATATTGGGAGAATATCAGGTTGCAGCCAGTCACTCAGCTGTAAACAATTCATTTTTTGCAAAAATATGGTTGGTAAAGGGCACTAGTATTATTAAATGTTTGTGGACTGAAGATGTAGAGATTTTTCTGACTTCATTTTTGTTTGTTTGTTTGTTTGTTTGTTTGTAGGCTCCCATTGGTCAGTTGGAGAAAGAACACTGATGGCTCATGCAGTTCTCCAAGCGTTCCCAGGTATTCTGAAGATGGCTGATTGGTCAGTTTTAAACTATTTTGGAGGAATGTGGGAGTGAAAAAAATGCTCTGTGGAAGTATTATTGCATTTCACAGACCGCACAAATAAAAATTCAAAAATGTTCAAAGGATGCCTTGTGTAGTATGTGTCAAATATATAATTCACAATGTGGTATGTTGATACTTTTAAGTGTAACTGCCACTTTAAGTAAAACAAGTTTTTATAGAAAAGAGATAAGAAATAGACAAGAACAGTCAATAGGGGTGGGGGTGAGACAGCCAGCCTGACTGATTCTAGGGCAACCAAATCTGGGCTATATTAGGATGACCACTAGATGGCAACAAAAAGAGTTACCTGATTTTCTTTGCTGCCATCTAGTGGTCGTCTGGATTTCTGACTCCAAACCTTATCGCCTTAGCTGATTCCAATTTACTACTGGTTGTGCTGTCAGGGCAACCCCACCAGTGAGGCATTGGAAGGAAAACCTTATATATGCTTATCCTCTATATACTGTATGTAGAATAGACTTCTCTCCTCATATCTGAATGCTTGAATAATGAGACGGGGGATGTGGGACAGCAGAGACTGAAAAACAGAGGCAGGGACAGAGAGAACTGCCCTACTTCCTCCCACGTGACAAGAACCATGTGAGCCATAAAACTTCATAAGGGATAGTGAGTTGCAAGGGTGGCTAGCTTTGTTTCATAGAATTATGACCAGGTCAGAACTGAAAGCAATTAAATAAGGAATGTGCATCAGTTCAATTAGATTTAAATTTTGACTCAAGGTCAGTATTTTCTTTTCAGTGACCAATGTGAGTTTTATGAATATTTCTTGAGTCTTATCATTTCTATGCTGTCTCATTATTCTTTCTCTTAGGACACGTGTGTATTTATCATTCATTTACCAGTGGTAAGCATGCTGTGCTGTTTGTATTTTATTACTGTGCACAATCAGTGATTAATGGTGCACAGTTACACCTTTATATTTATGCAAAATATGACAGTGCGGTGTAGTAGCAGCAAAAGTTGTTGTTCGTGGGGGTAAAGGAAAGGGTGCAGTTCCTGTGGGCTTTGCCACTGCCCAGCTGAGCCCCCCGCCCCAATTTGCTACAAGCTCTGAGGCCACCATGCCCCCTTGAACCATGAGGACGCTGCTTTTGCACAGAGGCAATAAGATTCCTGAAGCCTTGGGAAGTCACAGCTCTAGAGCTGGAAGAAGCAGGATATGCAACATCATTTCAGATCTCGAATAAAATATCAATATCCAATTGTTGTTTTTAAATACAGTTAGTGATCCTTCCTGTTGTAATACTATTGAGCATTGATCTAAAACTTGCAGGGCGCTATTCTACAACAATGACTGATGTTAACGCTAAATGATCCATTGAATTTCTAAATATAGAAATGCCAATTGGGAGCTCTTTTTCAGTTGTTGCTTGCACAATTCGTCCTCTCTTCCCTATGTCGTATGTTTCCTGGCTCTTTCATTATTGCTGCATTGCAAGCCATCTTTACAATCTTTTGTCATCCCTGACTGCTGACTGCATTTTTCTTTTAGTATTTAATATTTTCAGTCAAATAAAGAAATATTCCCCAACCATTGATATGTATTTCTTTGTTTACAAGACGACATAAAGAAATAAATGGAAAAGATGGTCCTGTCTGTCTGCTTTTCTCTTACTGAAATATTAGCAGATTGTGTGGCTTCTGCTGCAGCAATTCGATTTTGAAATTGGTTTCACTGTTGCCCTCTTCACCTCATTTCTATGAGGGTTTAGTGTCATATTTTGCCATTGATTTGTCTCTTCTGACCCCAGAAAGATTGAATGGATACTTAGATCCTGCTATGATTTTCACTAAAGCTCAAATTTATATTCCAACTTTTCTCTGGATCAGTAGAAAAGGGAATAAACTCAGTAAGGTGTAAAAGTAAGCAGACTTGAAGTAGTAGATGCAGAACAGTGATATAATTGCAAGTATTCCCCATTTATCTAATTAAACATAAAAATTCTGGGGGTCTCAAACTTTAACATGCCATCACTATCTAAAAAGGTTAATGAACTTGTATGACTCACCATGGATGATGATGGTAATAATAATAATAATAATAATAATAATATCAATACCTGCTATAAGCATTAAACATTCTCCAGTATTTTGAGATTCTATGTAGAAACCAAAAGGCCCTCAAGCGCAAAGCCACACCCCTGTCAAAATTTGCTCCAGGCTTTGCTTGGACAGGGTGGCTGTCCATTCTCTTTTCCAACCAATTGATTTGCTTGTCACGGTAGCAGTCTTTGTACAGGGTGAATCCCAGACCTCTGGGACCCCAGAGCTTTCACTGCCCATTCTGCTTGCCCACCCCATCTGCCACCACCTTCCTTTCTTCTTCTGTCTGTCTTCTCCTCTTCCCTACTGGATAAACAGCAACTAAAGCCTCCAGGTTCTGGGAGCAACCACCCACCCTGTTTATTGCCACCTTCTTTTCTTCACCAGACTGCCTTCTTCTTCTCTCCTGCAGCTCTGGAGCAGCACCTAAGGCTCCCAGACTACTAGTAATCCATGGCATACTTGGTCCTGTGGGCACCAACACAGTAGAATAAAAAACCAAGAAACCTAAATCCTCATGTAGCTCCCTTCCTTCACTGCTGCTGTGATCATAGTCAGAAATGGAGATGTCTTCTATATATAGCAATAAATAAATAAATACCCAGGATATGTTTTTCTCTACTTTCTAAACTCATGCAAATAATAGTAAATCTTCATTATTATGACTTCCAGTTTCTTCACTGGTGAAAGAATGTTAAACTGTTGAATATTTGTTACCACTAAATAGACACAGCCAAAAGAATAAGATTTAAATATTTATTACATCTATATTCCATCACAGGATGAAGGATGTACCTTTTCCATGAAGAAATTTGCATTATACATGCAAATATCTGCAAAAAGATTTAATCAGTCATGCAACATTGAGGATAGAGTTAGATGGTATCTTCTCATGTATTTGAAGGCAACTAAAGTGTGAAATCACACTTAAGCAGTAGTGTTAAAGGATCTTAAATATGAACTACAAAGGTAGTAGTTGTTTGGACCATTAAGTTCTTTCCACCTTCAATATCAAGAAAACACTTTGACTCTAACCTTACACTTAAATAATATACCCATAGTTGTATCTGGAACACAGAGACTATATTAATTTTCCTTAGAATCAAGAAGGTAAATTATCAAATCAGAGATTTCACTGAGTAAAACACTGAGATTGAAACATTTATATTCAAAATGTATTGATTATGTGCCATCAAGTCATTGTCAGCTCCTAGCGACCACATAGATTTTCTCCATGAATTCAAAATTGACTCATATTGTTTTCTTACATGATATTTTTCATAACTTTGAACTCAAAGATATGTTATCTTGTATGAATGGAATACCAGAAATACTGGCAAAAATACTCTTTGATGGGTTTACATAAAATACAATTTAAAAGTCAGATTCTGCAGTTTTGATGAGTCATCCAATTACTTGTTATAAGATATTTATAGTCAATTTATTTTGACCCAAGGATATCTTTCAGTTATCTTTTCAGCTTTATCTTTGTGTTTTCATCACAGCTATGACCTTTTGCAGTTTATCCTTATGGATAGAATATCTTTTGACTGAAACCAAGTCTGTGAGCAAGTGGATGTTTATAGAAGGTTCAGTTCAGAACATGTCATCTGTTGTTTCTTTGCTATGATTTAGATATTTCGGTTCATACCAAACAGATTATTAGAATTCCCTCCAAATGGCCATATCTGAAGCATGATGGATCTGAAAGATTACGGATGGCCAAATCAGACTATTTCCTAACCATATCAGGGTAACATACGTTCACCTGCAATAAGTCTTTTCTGTATATTTTGGGAGGTTTGTTCACCTGTGTGATACATGTGCGTGTGTAGATAGATTGGAAAAAGCTTGCAAGGTTTAATTTCCTTTTTCCTTCTAATACCCTCTCCCTTTCTTCTTTTGGTGCTTGAGATGTAGAATGAGACTCTTCAGAGGATGGAGTCTCTTCATGCATTGGTAAAATAATTAGAATAAAGAAACCTGTTGTGAAGCTGCCTGGACCTGGCGTGTGTTGGTTGGAGAGCAGAACTTGGAGACAGGCTGCATGCAGAGCAGGTAAGGTCACCCCTGCATGTACCAGGCCTAAGGGCTATTTCATCTTGAACATACACAGCAAGCTAATCGACTTCTTTGAAGAACAGTCTTTTTACTCTTCAAATCTAATTAAAGCAATCTGTATTTAAGACTGTATTGATTTTAAATTACAGCTTCTTCTCTCATTACATTAGGCAATATATCCTTTTAACCTTGGTGACAAATATGTCAGCAAGAAGGCTTATTTTACAAACAGCACGATTAAAGCACGTTTAACAGTGTAAGAGATTACTTAAATTGCTCTTAATTGCTCTTGAGAATAAATAAATACAGGAATTCAACTAAAAAATTATCTTTCAAAAAAGGAAGAAATGTAAGTTTCTGCTGCCGAAATTAGTTTCTATTGCTGTGTTGGCTTTTTTTGCTTAGCTATTACTGCTACTGTTATTATTTCTGTTACCTCATTTGATAGACAGTTTACACATTTAGAATGATGTTTAGCTTCAAATTTAAATCCTGCAATGTTCAGTGATTGCTTTTCATTATGTGATACTTCAAAGTAGGTTTTTCTCTAGATGCTCATTTTAAATGATAAAATATTTCCTTTCATAGGCATAGCATACCACTTTATTCTTGATTATTGTATATTTATGCATAAGGGATAGCTAATTCTGTGTGTATATGGTTTTTTTTAACAACATTGTCCCCAGTTCAAAAATATAAGTCCTAATATAGCCTGGTAGATATGTGAACTTTCTGGTTTTTATTAAGCATACATGTTCAGTTATGAAATGCACCCAAATGTTTAGATGCCTCTGGACGCACAAGGCCTCTTTATGATAAGTTAGTCACTTATCTGCTTATTTAAATGGAGACTATTTGTATATGATAGCCTCATGCCTTTTAATTATGTAATTACATCCTCGACTGGATATGGTATTTGTAAGGCATGATCCGCAATCCATTTTGAGGATTAAATATGACTTGATTCTTCCTACCCAAAAAATTCCAAGATGGAACACTAGGGAAAGTAGTATTTGAGGATTAAATTACAATTTGCCAATCTTTGATAATCTTCAGTTATTACCCAGTTGTGGATTATGTAATTCTGAAGCATCAAAGTCTCATAACTATTCATCACTAGCAAATGGCCAGCAATACATTCTCTAGGATAAAAAAAATCTTTACTATAGACAAAGTTTATCTGAGACCTAGTCCATAATCCTTCTCATATTTACTAGAAACTAAATCCACTGACATCTGTAGAATTTATTTCCAGGTAACCATGAATATGATTGTGCTGAAAGAGTCATACAAAAGCCCTAAACACATTCTTGCTTAGACGTGTCTAAGGGCATATCCACAGTTACCATATAAGCTGTTCCTCCTTGTGTTTATGGCAGCTAAAGTTTAAACCACTTTAAGAAAAGCACATTGCAACTGAGACATTTTAACAACAATTTGAGAAGAGTGTGTAAGAACCTGTTGCTTCAAAACCCAGGACAATTCCTTTCCTTCAGATAGGTAGAAGAAAGGGTTCTACTGTTCCAATGTCTGTGAAACTCATTAACCTCAGTAAAACATTGAAACGATGGAACCTTGTGCTTAAAAAAACTCCTTCAACTAGCTAGGAAAAGCTAGTTAGTTATGGGAAAGATGATGATGGTGGTGATGATGATGATGATGATGATGATGGTGATGATGATTCTTAGCCACTGGGCAATTTTGGCAGTAATGATAAAGGCAAGGCCTTAGGATCTCTTAGAGGTAAGTGCACCTGTTGTTTCACTTGGACGAGTGTCACTTCCTCCACAAAGTAGCCAATCAGCTGCTGGGGTTAGCCTGTAAAGTGCTCTATTTAAAATGGATATGAGCATCTGGTGTGACATAAAAAACAACCTTCAAACCACAACAGGAAAACACCCCTGAAGGCCAAATTTGGGATGGGAGGGAGACAAGTAATGGCTGACATCATGTGTTTCTATGTTGAAAAAATGGTTGCTGACCTGTTCTGGAAATGGACAAGACAGCGCAGATAAATCCTAATTGAGCTTCACAACTTCACACATTTCTTTATGCCACCCTATATATCATTTACAACTTAGGCCACCTTATGTCACCATTATATTTAACATTAAAAACTACTGTTTGTTTTGTATAGTCCACTTACACTGATATCTCTGGCCTCACTGACAACTTCCAGTGTTTATGTGTAAATATAGTAATAGAATGTAAACAGTGTGAGAGGCCTGTGAAATAACCTAACACCTCCAAGAGTTCCTCTTCTGTGGTTGATTGGGGAGATTGAATTGAGTCCTTCCTTTCTTTCAGATTACTATCTTCTCTTCTCACTTAATGTCACTTTGTTGGTATTTTTGAATGTATATTTTTGATTAAAATGTGTAAGTAGAAATGGGTTGTCTGTTGCATATCTTTTTAATTTTTTCCCCATCTTAACTTTGTCACATCCCACTTCTGCATCAATTGACAATTTTGTTTCTTTAAAAAGTTCATAGGTACATTTGAACACATTTTCTTATTCATTTTGCTAATATAAACAGTTGTGCATGGACTTTTCCCAATATAAATATTTTCAAGTAACTTTTCATAACACAAAATGGGCTTTTAAGTCTTGCTTTTGTTTTTGTCTCAAAAAGGTGAATAAAGATATAAACATAATGCCAATTTTATTTACATTTTCCCAGTTCTCTACATTTCTGCTTATTATATGTTTTATTTTTGTTTTGTTTTGTTTATAATTATGAACTACATCAGATTTCAGCATAAAGTTGCTTTTAGTAGATAGATAGATAGATAGATAGATAGATAGATAGATAGATAGATAGATAGATAGATAGATAGATAGATATTGGGAAGTGTGAATTCAGTAAATCCACATTCAATTTTACCTAAACAAATTTCTTCTTCATCCATATAAACCATATATACTTGTAAAGTTTTCCAAGGAAAACATTGAAAAATATGCCAACAATGAACACAAACATCAGAAAGTACCATCAAAGTGGTAATGTTTCTCTTTCAGGGAATTGTGAGAAAAAATATTTACTAATTTTTTTTCTGACTCTAAGCCACGCATTTTAGAAGGGATCAATCTTTATATTAGCTGTTCATAACTTGAGGGATGCTGGACAAGCATCTTATACATTTTTTTAATCAAGATTTTTTAAAAATTAGGCAAGTTTGCATATATATCTGTGGAACTAAAAATGAACAAGAAAATGTATTTTGTATTTGGCCATTATTAAACATTTTTGGGGAGACTTGAGGTACTGTGAACAACAAGCAAAGCTTGTTGAAATCTGCACAAAGAGCCCTGAATTTAAGGAGCCATGAATTTTTTGGATTTTTGCAGTTCAAAGCTGAATGGAGATGCATGTTGAAGTTTGAAATTCAAGGAGGCTTCATAATAAGTCTCCTGGACCATAACATGCTGACATGGGGATAATACAAGATATTTCACAGCAGAATGAGATCAAAGAAGCTAGGTAATGTGTGGAAAGCTAGAGCAGCATCTGAATAAGTTTTTCCATTAAAATGAGCAATTAAAACTTACATCTGAACTTTCCCAGTCTGATTATGGAACAGTGCAGAGCTAATTAGAATTATGCTTAGTAAAAAGAATAAATAAAAGAGTTGAAAAAGGGGTTTTAATTATTTTAGGTTAAATACATTGATCTTTGTATAACTGAAAAAGTTCATAGCTATGTTGAAGTGTAATACTCTGGTATGGAGAGTCTTCTTTTGAGGAATGAGTGATATGCTTTTAAAATATATTTTATTAGCTTTGAAAGTTAACATTTAGTTTGCTGTGTTTTGATAGTTATCCCATACCAAATAATATTGCTTTTGTTTTATTGTTATATGGATATAATATCACTTAGAAGACAGATTTGTAGCCATTACAAGGCTGTTCTCTGCCAAAAAGAAGGGGAAAAAATGCCAAATATGAGAAAGGACAGTTTATGCCTTCTGGTTCTTGATAATCCAAGGTAGATGAGAGAGAACAACTGAGAACAACAGAAATTATTCATCTTTTGGTCTTGCAATTAATCAATGAAGAATAATTGGGCCAAACAATTTGTGTATAATTAGGAAGAAACATCAGTAATATGCCATATATTAGATAGAAATGAAGAGTGTGCATGAATGCTGTAGGTGAAGGAAGTTTTGAATGCTACAGTTGGAATTAATGTCAGATTCTTTTAACCCTTTGTCTGTAGTTTCCTGAGACAGGCAGTTTTTGAAGTTTCTCTCTCTCTGCAACTTCCTTTCTTTTCTTATCTTTTTAGTAGAGAAGCTTTTCTCTCTTCATTCTTGCAGGTTCTTAATTTCTGTATTTTAGGCAGTATTTCTGAATTTTTGCTTGCAGAATCTTTTAAATATTGAGGAATTTTTCATCTGGCAATCATAAACAATCATGAATTCCCCATTAGAATGGCAGGTGATGATGATGATGATGATGATGATGATGATGATGATGATGATGATGGTTGGTTGCACTGTCAGCCCAGATGTTTAGACTGGATTTGGCATTTTTATCCACCTATCAAGTCCTTCCCAAGGACCTTGGATAGGCAGATGTTGTTTAAGTGGTAAGGTATCTGATAACTTCTGCCTATAAGCAGTGCAATTGCAAAATGCACATACATGGTCTATTTTGCAGAAGCCAACCAGACAGGAAATCCAGGTTTGTTGATGGGGTCCCTTTCTCATTTATTCCACATGCCAGAAAATACAGTAAACCAAAAAGAGAAAGTTTGTAACTGTGCAGCTTGCAGGAAAGACATAAACTTTGGTTAAATTGTCTTTGGCAGTGATGGCCAGAGGAAACAAAGGCTGTCTTAATCTATAGTATGTGTGTATGTGTGTGCGTGTGTATGTATGTATGTATGTAGATATGTATATGTGTGTGTGTGTGTATGTGTGTGTATATATATATATATATAGTTATATCAGCCTCCTATCAGATGTGGTGGGCTAAAATCTCATCTTTGTCAGTCATATGAAGGGCACCAGGTTGGAAACATTGCATATAACAAGACAAAACTCATTAAAACAACAATAACAACCAGCAATAAAATGCACAACCAAAAATAAGATTCCATACAAATGGTGTTCAATTCTCTACTGCTAAGAAAGCTTTCTTTTAAATAAAACACTGATTGCACCTAAGAGAGGTGCTAAGGGACCACGAGCAAGCAAATTAAAGACAGCAACTTGGGACATTCTGACTAAATCTCCCATCACTAAATAGAAAAAGCTGGAAATCTAAAAAGCTGTCCAATATCCAGCTGTTAATCAGGTCTGATCAGAGGTTCAGGAACAAAGCAATTACTCTTGAATTTCAGGAACAAAGCATGTTCAATTACTAGTTAAAAAAAAAATAAAATCCTGGCAATTTGTATTAGTCACTTCTAGCTTCCTCCCCCATATTATACATATATGTTTTAATTAAAACATTACTTAAGGTGCAGTGTTGTTAAAGAAGCTTGTTAACAACCAACTATGGTAGTTACTTCTCATTAAGTTGGTTCGGGGAATGGAACTCACGAACTGCTTCAAACACACAAGAGATTATGCATTTTCAGCCTAATTCTTTAGAGAGAGAAAGGAATTGAGAATCAATCCCAAGTAGCTAACTCTTTCTTAAATCTCTGCAGGGTAAATGGCGGAAAGGTTCTTGTGGAAATGGTTAATCCAGTAGAATTTTCCACAATGGAGACCAAGGATGGGGATCTGCTTTGCCTTTTTAAAAAAATTGCAACATCCATCAATGTTATATTTATGTAAAATAAATAGATTCTTACTGGATCTTATACTAGATAGGTCAGTGCCTTCTGCAGCGTGGATAGACATAGGTTCCTGATATACAAAAACATGACATAAAGGAACTTTGAGTCTAGCATTGAGTATCAAAACTAAACAATTCACCCCAAAACAATTCCTTTTCATTTATTACCTGGGAATTACCTGTTGGTGTTTTAAATCTATGTTTGACAGCCATAATGTACCAGTCAGAAAGCAGGTGAACTCAGGAACAGGATTTCAGGATGTCTTAGATGAAGTAGTATTCCCTCTGGGAAATAAGGTCTGCATGCTGGGATGTGTCTGGATTCAGCTTTGCATCTGGAGGCTCAGATGGTGGCTATAGCCAAGAGTGATTTTGCTCAGTTTAAGCTGGTACACCAAATGTCCACCTGAAACTGAACTGTATTCCAACTACTTGGACATAGTTTCTTTCCATTTTCTCTGCTTAAGGATGTTTATCAACTTTTGTTTTATTGTTTTTACTGTTTCTAATTTTCATTTAGCATTCTGTGCTTATTTTGCAGAGTACCTGGGGTAATATTAAGCAAAGATCAAGAAAAAGAAATGTGAGAGTAGTTAGAGACAAGTTTTCATATCAAAGTCCCCCATCAGCAAATCAATAACAGGAAAGAACAGGAAAAAAACACACAGAGAACAAGTCCAATTTTGCAAACTCTGCTAAATCTCCTAAACAATTTAGAATCAATTATCTTTCACTGCCAAAGAAAACAGTAATTTAAATCTCTTCCTATCTCAAGTAGATTATGTTGTGTTGGTGTTAGAGTCAGAGTCAAGAGTCAAAGATTCTCCAACAAAACCATCCTGTAAACTCTGGGAAGATAGTATTGTGGCCAAAACCTGGCTCACCTAAAGCAACCACATCACTTTGAAGATGCAACATAAATTTATTAAGCATGCAAACAATTACACTGTACATTGAACTCTCAGCAAAGCACTGGCAGCACTGGCAGCTTTCTGAACTAAAGCAGAACCACAGCTTATATACCTTTGGCCTACTATATTACCAAGACAAGAGAAAGAAAAAGGCAGACACAGTGTAAGTTACAGCATGATGTTGAATGTTTTTGATAAACCCATCTGGGTGAGCTTATTCTTATTCATTCGTTCCTATTAGGTCAGCATGTCAACTATACTATCTTTGAGATATGGTCAGTCAATATAAATTATTTGGTTTATTCAGCCACTGGTTCCTGTCTGATTCCTCCCCTTGTTGTCTAGCTCAGGGTCACTTCAGTTTGCTGTGAACGCTTTCTTACAAGGGCAATTCACATGTTGCGGAAGAGGGGGGGCATCTTATAGGATTGGTAGTGAATGCAGTTCACATGTGTATTGGGATACATTTTATCACTACAATAGGATCAGTGGAATGAATCCCTGTCAGTGTGGCTGTTCACTGTTTCAAAGTGTTGAGTAGATTGTAAAGCATTTTGCAACTTAACAGTGTATTTTTCGAAGCACAGGCTAGGCTAATTGTCATTTTTGGCCAATTAATCAAAATCAGTAAAGAAGGACATTTGTTAACATGTGCTTTTAATTCCTTTATTTAGAAAAAACATAGTCTGCCCCTCCAAAAGCTCAACATATTTGGCTGCTAAGTTGTCAACTTGGAGGCATACGAGACAGACAAGTTCAGTTTGGGCTCTCAGCAGCAAACACTCAGGGGAACACAGCAGAAGGCAGGTCTCACTTGTTCACCTCAAATTAATCAGGTCATGCTATGGATTTTACTCATCAGAACTAGCAGAGGGTGTTGGCTCTGAAGAAGAGCACTTGTACATTCTTTGAGCCAACTTCATAATTAAAAGCAGCATAATGACTGGAATTTGACTAAGTGCTTAGCAAATCCAGTAGAAAGAAGAACTTTATTAACATTCAGGCCTCTGTGAGGCAACTACAATTTTTCTTGATGAGATGCTTTTTTTTCTTGATGAAATGCTTTGTGTTATGGAGGCAACTCCTGTTGAGGCATGGAGATGATGCACCTTGTTCCAGTAACAATCTTTTGTCCATTAGCTGTGCATATGTTGTGCTGGAAGTGATGTGGGAGGCCATCAAGCAACTTGTCAGCTTTGCTTTTTAGAAATGGGGATTGTGTTGTGAAGCAGCAGCAAAGAAGTGCTTTGCTCCAAAGCATCATTGAAGCAAAGTACCCTTTGAAGCTTTGCACAAACCTATAATCATTCCCTAATTCTATTAAAGCTACTAAAGATATAAATCTTTCTATCTTTCAAATTTTTCTAATACGTGCCTTCTGTTATGAAAAAAATACATCTGCTAATTACTTTATAATACTTTATGACCACTAAGAACCCAAAATGGAGGAATATTTTACCTCCAGATAATGTTCTTATTGCTTATTGTGACCTTAACAAGGCAGAGCTCAAGTAGCTATTCGGCATTAACCACCCAGAAGCGTATCCTGGGTGATTTAGTAGAAATCATATTAATTAACACTTCCAATGGATGAGGTGTATGAAATGTTATCAAGGTTATAGAGTCATTTCTTTAAAAAATCCTTTAAAATATTTGTATTATGGCTGAACTGCGTATTACTCTTTTGCCTCTGGATTCCTTGAGAAATGCAATTAACTCTTCTGGGTCATCACACCTTTCAGAATTGAAGAATACAGAAGATTTTTGCTGTCAAAACTAATGCTACACAACTTACTGTTAATGTAGTCCAAAAACCTATAGGAACTCAGATACTGGATCAAGAAGAAACAATGAAGGAAGATAGTGAAAAGGGAACCATGTAGAAGTGAAGTGTTCCAGCTAGGCTTACACTAAATCAACAATGCATATTTCAATAAATCCATCAGGGCACAATGCTATTTTTCATATGAAAAAGGCAGAAGAAAAGAATTGGGGACATAAAAAAAGGATTCTCTGATAATCACAGAACAGTGATGATCCATTTCCTTCTCTGATCCCTCCAGAGCCACCTAATTGGAAACAACCTGTTCTTAATTTACTGAGCCCTGAGAAATTGGGCATGAAGGGCATAATTGGGCATAATAAAGACCAGTAAGTGACACAAAGAGGAAAGGTTAGTGGAGGAGATTCTTATGAGGAAGGTTTGTTTTCAAAGTGTTGATTGGCAATTCATGTACCAGCCAAAATTTTTATTATTTATTATTCTGGAATATCACTGATTGATCTTTCAACAGGAAAAAAAATATGGACTGCATTGCAAAATTTGTTACTATATTTCTGCAAGAGACTGGAGGATATTGAGCTTAACTGTTACATATCATATTTATTTAAAGTCACACTTAGTGAAAAGAAAGCCTAGGAGAGGCAAGCTGCTTCATTTCAAGAAAAGTGTAAGCCTCTACAATTACTTTGGATAAAGTTAGAGTCTTCCTTGCATTGAGCTGGTCTCTTGGTGACTGTATGGACACATCCATGTTATTTTCATGGCAAAAATACAGAAATGGCTAGCCATTACCTAACTTCAATATATATATATATATATATATATATATATATATATATATATTAATTTCAACCTACAATTTTAAGATTTGTCCAATCTTGCTTAGCTTCTTTGAGACCAGCCAAAGTTGGCTAGGCACTGCACCTGAGATACGTGCATCTAGTTGGTTATTAAATTTAATGTGTATAGTTCTTTCTGTAGTGCTTCCAGATAAGGATTTGATCCCATTCCAAGATGTCAGTCCAAAGAGGGGTGTTCTATAACATGGTCCAACTATCTGATAGACTAAGCCTCTTTATTTTAAAGCTGTGGTGAAGGCAAAATAATAAAGGGAATATTTTCAATCAACAAATGTCTTAGTGTAATAGATTATGTTCTAGTTTCTTACCAATTATTTAAATGAGTAACTCAGTTGACAATTTGTTGTTGCCTAGACAGCAACCATCTTTCCTTTGTTCTGTTTTTAAATTTATGCAATCTTAAAATATATTTAGAAGGGAATTAAAGGCCCTTAGCTTGAGCCACCATTGAAAGTACCTGAATTATATGGACCATGAGGATGGATTATTTAATCTTGGAGATCTTTGGATCAAATAATTTATTTTAAGTCCATTCTTCATTAGTTTATGTGGATGCCCAAGGGCTAGTTTTATAGTTGTATCAAAGATTAGTCCAGCAGTTGAAGTCATCTTATCAAGAAAATGTGAGGTGACCTTAAAAAAACAATTCCTAAATCCAAAGGAAGGTAAGATCAGGACTGTGTTGTGGCAAAGGAACTGAGGAAAAGATCAGATTAAGGTTTGTTCCAAGCACATGCTTACAAATATTAATAAAAGGAAAAAAATAACTAAGCAAACAAAGGAACAAGTCTTGTTGAAAGAAAATCAGCATGGATTCCACAAAGGTAAATCCTGTCTCACCAACTTTCTAGAATAGTTTGTGTCAGTAGACACATGGATGGTGGTACCACTGTATACGTGGATTTTCAAAAAGCCTTTGACAGAATTCTGCATCAAAGGCTCATGGAAGAAGACAAATTGTCCTTGAATGAATTGATAACTGATTAAAAAGCAGAAAGCAATGAGTAGGAATAAATAGGCAATCTCTCGGTGGAGGAAAGTAAAAAGTGAAGTTTCTCAGGGTTCTGGGATACAACCAGTGCTTTTTAAATTGTTCATAAAAGATCCTGACTTTGTGGATGGTAAGGTATTCAGTGTGGTAAAAATCATAGGTCATTGTGAAGACCTGTATAAGCATTTCTTTATTGAATGGTCAAACAAGTGACAAATGCAATTCAAATCAAGTCAGTATAGGGTGATACACACTGGGGCAAAAAATACAAGCCTCAATATATGCTACAACTAGCTAAAAGATCTCAGGATTAAACAACAAATATGAAAAAGACAAATTCCATGTTAGGGATCATTAGAAAATGGATTGAAAATATATATTGTGTCCATATACATCCACATCTGAAATACTTCATACAGTTCTGGTTGCCACATTTTGGGGGGGGGGGGAAGCAGAGCTAGAAAAAGTGCAGAAGAGGCAACCAAAATGGTCAGGAGACTTTAACACCTTCCCACTGAGAAAATTCTAGAACATGTTGACTAAAATGAGAGTTAACAAAGACAGAGGGAAATAATTCTTCACACAGTATACAATTAAGATGTGAAAGTCTTTATTGAGGGTGGCCACTAAAAGGGAACTAGATGAATTCATGGCGGATAGATCTATGAAAGATGATTAATCTTGAAAACTAATCTGGTTGACTACTTGAGAAACAAAATGTGAGAATAGGATGGGCCTTGGCCTGACCAGCAGAGGTATCTTTAAAAAAAAATTGAAAAATATATGCTATATGGATTAATGCAGATCCAGAGGTGGCATGGAAGCAATTAATCCAAGGTCCTGAATCTAATGATTCTGCTGCTTGTCTCACATTAAAGCCACCGTAAGTTATTAACTGCCATCCAAGTTTAATGTAGACTTTTTGATTATCTGCCACTTTTCTCTAAATTAGGCATAACAAACCTGGATGGCTACTAAATGGCTACACTCTGTACTCCCATCTTGTAGTTTTATTGATTTTTGCAGCTCAGATATGGCATTCCTATTTTGACTCAGGTATGGCTACATTGATAGCATAGATGACAGTTGAAAATCCCCAGGTGGAGATGTAATACCTCTGGATTTGACTAGGGTATTCCCGTTGGTCACCATTTTTAAACTATAGTGATGGCATGACATATTTTCCCAAGAATTATTTCAATTATTATCCTATTTAGAAAAAAGGGAAAGAAATCAAGCCAACTCCTGGCCCATCAGTCTTACTGAGTCTTACTGAACTTTATACCAAAACCTATTTTGCAGATTAACTCAGTGGATGGAATAAGAAAACATATTACTGGATGAGTGTTTAATTGGGTAAAATCTCCCCCTGGTGGAACTCTTTATGTAGCGTTTGCAGTGTTTAAGTTAGCCTTTGATTTGATTCCAGAAACAGTTTGTGGAAGAAATTAGAATCTTCTAGCATAGATGGGTTAATTAATATTAATTAAAAGACATTATGATAATAAATCCATGCACATTATATGAAATCCTTGTTTCAAGAAATAAAATACTGGGGGAAATAGATGAATGGAATTTGAACCCAAAGAAAAATGTAGAGAAAAGCGAAAAGTGAAGCTGCCAAACCAGGTCTGGACAACAGCTACCAGAAAGAAGAGGTCACACGGAAACAATCCATCAAAATCAAACTGGAGCACAAGAAATAGAGATAAGAAAATTAACTGCCACACAGCATATCATATTTAATCCCTGCAACCTAGCAAGCCAACAAAAGGATGGCTGGAGCAACCCTGTTGGAATGGTGACAGAATGGGAATGGCAAAGGATAAAAGTACAAGCTGCACAGGTTTCTGTTGGAAGATCCTCATTCATGCATGCAACTATTATGTATGGAATGTGCCTCTCTTCCCCAATATATACCTCTTGACCACAGTGGAGCAAAGCAAGTGAGTACACGTGTGTCTGCATGTGTGTATTCGTGATGCTTAAGCATTTGTAAACAATAAAGCTTTTGTAGATTAACAGAGACTCTCTGTGTGCTGCATATTTCATTACTACTTAAGCTCCTGAACTACTATAGTGCTGTTGAAAGTGTGTGAGCGTACCCACTAATAAATTCTACCCCCACCCCTGACCAAAACTCTGCATGCCTGAGCCCAGCTTCCCCTATTTAGCCCCAAGTGGGTTAGGTAGATCATAAGAGATGTGACCTGCACATGTGTCTTAGCAAGGAGTTTGAAAAAGGAAAGAATGAATGAACTATCAACAGAGGAATTTGTAACATCCTCATAACCTATTGTCTGGTCCCATTCTGACCCAGAAACAGACTGAGCAGGACTGCAGAGTAACCACCTTTCTGTTTAATTTCTATAATTTCTCTGGTTAAAAACAAAACAAAAACTCATTAGTGAAGACTTTCACTCTTCTAGTTTGGCAGTTAGAGGTCTTATGGTCCAGCTACAGGTAGTCCCCAGTTTAAGAACGAGTTCCATTCCCAAGGTCTGTCCTTAAGTCAAATTTATATGTAAGGTGAAACAGTATTTATTGTATAATACCGTATATGTAGTATTGTGTAATTAACTCAAACCATGTCAATTGTGTATTTGTTGTGTATTTAACGCAAATCATTGTGTATTTAACTTGAATTTTGCTACAATAGGCTCTGTTCTTAACTGTGGGCCATCTGTAACCCGTGCATTCTTAACCCGTATATGTGGATGATGTGATACTTTCAGTGACACTAATTGGATTGAGGACTCGATGAGGTCTGTCCACCTATTAAATAGAGCAATATCTGAGTGTTAAGTATAGAAAGACAATGGTAATAATCTTTGAAAAGAGCCTGGTTCCACACTGGCAAATCAAAGGGACTGGAACTGAACTGGTTATGCTTTTGAAGCTAAGGCAGTGGTCCAGTTCTTTACAGGAGTCAAGCATGTGCATATAGAGATCATTAAAATTCCTAAAGGCTAACTTCTCAGTTTCCCAATACATGTTGAATGTATTAGGGTTATAGTCAGGGCAGGCGCATGGGATAGTTTAGGCCAAAAGTTAACTAAGTGATTTCCCCCTAAGAGTTTTGCACCTTTGATCTACAGGATAGCTTTTTATCTACTTGGAGAACATTGGCTAAACATTTTGGGCTTGTGGATTTGAATATTTGAGTGTTACTGAGTTTTGGTAGTACTATGCTGGCTCTTAAACAGTGCATGTAGGATATTGAATCTGGAAGAGATTCTGTTTGTCTTAGCATGGGGAATTTAGGACAAATGTCACAGCTGTACACTAATTTTAAAATGATGAACAAGTGTGAAATGGGCAAAATAGAGATGGTGTATTTTTACTACTTTAAAAAAGATCCTGACTCATGTAGTTAACCTCCATACCACCACCACCACCACTACAAAATTAGACTGGCAGGTGAGTACCCTTTCTATTATCAGAAGGAGATTCCTCTGTTTCTTTAAAACGTGGCTAAATTTTGCATAATAACTATTATGATGCACCAACAGTTGCCAAAATGATTGAATGTACAGTTTTTATGCTTGGTATTTTGTGAAACAGTCGATGAAATGGCTATATTATATGTATATATTTTGTTTTTATGATTATATTACCATAATAAATATATTGATCTCCAAAAAGGAAGGGAGGGAGGGAGGAACTGGATGGAGTAGTACTTCCCCTGAAGAATTCAGCTTATATTCTGAGATGCTTCTGGATCCAGCTTTATACGTGAAAATTCACAAAGCTGTTGTAGCCAGGAATGCTTTTGCTTAGTTTGATGCTAATACATCAAATGTGGGTCTTCCTGAGATCAGACCTAGCTTCAGAGACACTTGCTTAATTATGTCAAGTTGAATGATTGCAACAGCTTGATTTGGGGCTATCTTTAAACAGCATTCAAATTACAGCAACGAGGACTCTGCAGGGAGGGCCGTGCAAGACAAACGAGGGCCCATCTCAGTGGTTGCATCTAAACCTTGGAACACCTTACGTTGGAAGGCCAGGTTAGCAGCATGTCTGCTGAAATTCAGCCATAGTTTCCAAAACCAAGGTGAACTGTAGAAGAGGTAATCTCCTGCTTCTGCTCATGTTATCATTTTAATTTGTCATTTTTGTAATTATTTTATGAGTATGTTAGTATTGTTTATTTTTGTCGCTTAAACAGTTTAAATTTTATACTATTTTAAAGCTTGCTCTCTGCCCTATCCTTCAGTCTAGACATGTATTTATTTGAGTTTTAAAACTCTTTTGAATTTAAATGTACACTTTTCACTGGAAGAATAAAATCAAATGTTTAATCAAGAACAGCTTCCTGTTACAGATTCCACCAACCAATCATTAAAATTAAGGAATCAGTCTTCTCCATACTGATGACATCAAGCCACTTTTTTGGTAGCCCCTTCATTATTCTATTTTAAGACAAATGCCAACGGTTTTAACATCAGATTTAGGAAATATCAAGAAATAAAGTAATACTCAATAATCTGCAGGAGGCTGCAAAATCCTTCTGTAATATTTTTCTCTTTGATATTTTTTGCCATTAATCATCTTTCCTACCTACCTCTTATCCATTTTGTTCTTACTCCTTCAAAATATCTATAGAAAATATTTTTTAAAATAGTAATTTGCTTCTATCATATCGGGAGTTTTCTTTTCCTTGATCCTCTCCTTATCTTTAAATTCTGCTTACCTAAATATAAACTATTGCATTTCTAAGGGAAGAATAGCTGGAGAACCCAGAAATAGTGCTTAACTGATATGTGCTAGCCTATGCAGAGCTATCTGAGTGCATTTGGTAACCAGCAAGAGACAGACAGCATTTCCAAGGGAAATTACATCTAGCTGTGTGTGTGTGAATATATGTATAAGGAGTGAACAGTAAGTATCAGCTTTCATTTTAATACCTTGCATTATATGAAACTTTTAAAAGACAAGAGTTCTAAAATTCACATAGCCCCCATCGGGTTAACAATGTTGTCATAAGAATATTATGGGAGGCAATGTCAAATCTCCAGTTGACGGGGAAAAAGCGGAGAGTTTTAAGAGCATCAAGACATCTTCAATCATCATTTTCATCTTTCTGGAGAAGTAGATTTACCTATTAGGGGCAGGAAAAACCTGTCATTTCACAGGGTTATATGATTGCAGGCAACTTTGCCTTTCAGCTGGGTTTTTATGAGCTAGCATGAAATACTCTAAATAGCCTTTAAAACTGAAAACTGAAAATGTGAAACTACAATCCAGCCTTAAATGCTCACTTTAGCAGTGATTGCACCAAAATCCAGGAGAGCTCTATTCCATTTCTGGGGTATTATTGCAGGCTTCAAAAAAAAGTGTTATATTACAAATGTGTGGTGAGGGAACTTCTAGAATATACGTAGCAATTTCTCTTTGTACTGTTATACAAGTTATATTGAGATACCATGATTAACATCCTATTTACCAGTAACAAAGTCATTCTGTGACAATTGATCCTAATTTAACCAATATGATACTATTCATGCCCAAGAGGAAGAGGTCAAGCTTGGAGAAACCTCAAAGATTGCAGAAGTACAAAAATATTTTAGGGGAAAAAACTGCTATCTTGTAGGGAACTACCCCTTTCCCTACCGGAAGGCCTGAAGTGGGCATGGAATACTGATCTACTGGCCAGGATAGAAATAGGAAGCCAGACTGACTGGCTATCTAATTAGCACTCCTCTGCAAGCCTGAAAAAGATGCCATGACTTTAAGGAATTTACTCATTAAAATAAATGTGGCCTTAAAGCTGTGGCACCTTTTTTTCAAGCTCATGTGGAAACCTGAAAAAACAACTGCTCTAAGGACTAGCAAAGCAATAAGGTGCTAGAGGAAAATTCAAAGTACTTCTGAATGGTTTCAAAGCATGCACAGCACTAGTTCCTGGCACATCTAAAACATTCGGCTGTTTAACCATACAATTAAGAATCAAGAGTTTTAGCTCAGTGACAAGCAAACATAGAAGCTGGTGTTTTAGCTAAGTAAATATTTTCCTAGGTGACAGTGGGATTCTTTGTAGAGCATACTCAGTACCAATGTTTGAAGCTATTTCTGAGATAAATAATAAAAGCTAAATGCTTTGTATTCAGAAGCCATACTTCAGTCTTCAGTATATACTGCAGGTGAAGCCAATGTGTTTAGGTTTTTTAGAAACATCTATCTAGTCAGCACTGGCAAAAGAATGTTGGACTAAGTAAACTTTTGCCAGTGCTGACTAGATAGATGTTACAGTAGGGCTGTCTGATTTGTTGACTGAAGGTAAGAAGTGTAATAGTGTCATAGCTAAAATGAGAAACACTGCTAGGCCTGGACTTATACCAAAACTTGAGTGAGAAGGGGATTGTCTCCCACTCATCACCTCTTCAACCTTTTTTGTTGTGTTTGCAGTTTATTCCACCACTTTTATACATGCTATGAGTGCATGGTTTATCCCAAGTCATATAAGATGAGCTGGATCTGCTTATAATCACACATATGTTGATTCATTTAGAGATACTATAAAATGTCCAGTGCATCAGAAGAAGGAAAAGTTAACATAACACGGTCCAGCTTTAGAAGTAAACTGTTTATATAGCTTTCCCTAATCTATGGCCATTGAGATGTGTAGGGACTGATCCTGAATTTGCAACCTGGAAGATATCAGATTGAAGAAGGCTGGTTTATACGATTAGCTTCAGTTGCTTTGTGGAACGTTGAGTAGTGGGTAGAATAAGGCAAGCCCCCTTTCTCTTATTCCTACTTTGTGTAGGTTCTGACAGGGCACCCGGCTAGCAATTGCCACCATATTTAACATTAGGGAAAAGTAAAATGAATATTTGGTTGAAGACAGACAAAAAGAACTGCTGCCTGAAGTGGAAGAGAGAGTGCATAACTTCAGGATTTAATCACACTGAAGTTAAAAAAAAAAAAAAAAACTGTTGAAAGCTAATTTTTTTTTAAATCTTAAGCCATCACCAGTCTGTTTCTGTTGTAGCACAGGCAAAACAAATCACTTATTACAATAAGAAATTACTAATAGGATAGAATTAGAGTATCTTAAAGAAGAAGTTTTTATAGGAAAATGAAATAATAAGCTCTTTTCGATTACTACAGTTAATAACCCAATTTTGTTCAAGCACTCTGAACAAAGAAATGAAGGAAGGCAAGAAATGCAGCTGATTTTTGAAGAGCACAGTGCTGAACAGTGAGATTTTTGGTGCCTCCAATGAAAAGTATGTATTTGAGGGCTGTTAAAAATTTTCAAGTCAAAAAAAGGAAGAAAAATAGCAGGTCACCTTCTCTCCTAGCTGTGCTTAATGTAAAAGTAGAGTCACTTTGTTCTAACAATAATTCCATGACATTTCAATAGGTGGCTTTCAGCTTCTTCATAAAGAACTTTTCTCTAATTAATGGATTGTTAACTTGGCAGCAGTGTCTAGGCGTTCTGCAGAACATTTTGTGAACGAAAAAAAGAAGAGGAAGAGGATTTCTCAAGCATAAGAGCTGCAAATGATATGTAGCACAAATGGTAATAATCTTATCTTACCAAATAATACCAGAATCAGAAGTACACTGCATACACAGTGAGAATTACGGATTTACCGAAGCAATATGGTCCAGATTTAATGACAGTGGAATTAATTACATAGAGACATTTGTACTCATTATATGGATCTTAATTGGCTTGGGGAGGGTTGATTGGCTTGGGGAGGGTTATGTTTAGCTCTCTTAACCATTATAAGACTTTTTTTCTTTTGTACTATTTTAAAGCACACATAAAAAAGAATTAGAAGAAAAGATTGATTAAAGCAATAGATCTGCGTAGTATTAGAAAAACACAATAGAGTATTACATTCTACTTCATTTGAAACTTACCTTGCCTGATCAATAGGAGGAATGCACAATAAAAAAGAAACTGGGTACATGTTTTTCCAGGACAGGAAGTTAGAAAAGGAAATCACATGATGCATAGATGATTGCTTATCGGATCCAACACATTTCAAATATAAACCCTTCAGGAACGTTCTTTTGTACAGCTGATTTGAATCTTTGGTCTCCCATTCAGTTGGATAACTATTTTTACAAAAGAGCTGAAAGCCAGTGACTCAAGTTGAGTGAAACTTAGTTTTGTTTTTTGTTTTTTTAAAAGATATATACATTTAAATATGTTGAAAAATGTATTTTGGGAGACTTCCTCTTTCCAACTTCTGTGTTTGGTGTCTACCCATTTTTCCTTTTCCTCTTTCTTTGAGTAAGATCTCTTCTTCGTGTATAATCTGCCTTGTTGAATCCTGACTGCTGGATTGGAATCTCATGCTGAAAAAGGGATCCTGCACTTGGACTGGAAAGCAATAGGTATTCACTCTTTGTACTCAGCAGCTGGTTTTTAAATTATGCTTCCTATTGTTCCAGACAGAGTTGAGAGCCATCAATATGGTTATTTTTTGATAGATGCTTATTGGATATATATTTTCCTTTAAATATGCAATAGCTATGTCATAATACTATTTAAACCTTTTATTAATCTGGAACAACTTTTTCCTATTCCTGCAGATGTGTTGGACCAATGTCCACGTGGCAGTTGAGACTGTTAGTGGACAATAAAATTTACTAAAGCAAATTATGGAAGGCAAAATCAGATGTTATATGAATGGCATTATATATCATGCATCAACATAATTTGGCATGAATTTTAATTGTCCAGATTGTTGTTGTTGTTTTTCTTAAAGTAGTTTCACAATGGCACTGAAAATAAACTACAAACATTACTAATGCTTTGAGGGAATGGGCAGTGCTCCATCATATAGAAAGTATTTTTAAATTTATGATGAACACCATTATTTGTTACTGATGAAGTAATTTCCTTCTATACTCACTTACCTACTGTATAACCATCAATAAATATTCAGTCAGCAATTTTGACTAAAGTTTTTTTTTTTTTTTTTTTTTAAAGGTCCATTTGGGGTTGGGAAAAAACTTTTTGAAGTAAATGAAGCTTTAGAAATTTACGATAAACAAGATTCCTTTAAAAAAAAATAGAATGCACAGTTTTAGAATCGACTAGCAACTATATGTTTTCAACCATTCCCATTATTTAATACAATTTGATCAGTATGCTGTTTTAGATGAGTCTTATTTCTACTGCCTGGAAATGGGACCCCTTAGCACCCAGTCTTCACTTCTTGGCCGTAGACTAAAACAGGATTCAGCATCATTAAACTCGTTGATCTGAAGAAATTTAATGTTCCTATATGTTGAATTGTAACTATTATGTTTTCCAGCCTATCTACTATGTCCTGAGTCATAGCAAATTATTATTTGAAGGGAAAACAATGAGGCATTAATTAACAAGAAAAAAAGTTCATTGGTTTGAAACAATCTAGCTGGTCTCTTTTGCATTATGCTGCAACATATTCTTATCTGCCAAACAGCTCTTAATAATTGAGTTTTTAAAATTTTAATTATGCAATTCATGCACATACATCTTTGTCAAAGCATGATACTTTAGTCCTCTAAATCATAGCAGTCATGAAATGTCTATATTGACATGGGATTTGGAACCCAGTTCTATCTTATAGAATCTACAGTAAGTATAGTTCCTGAATCATAACAGCTTATTAAGAATCTATATTTCTATATTAAATGAAAACATACTCCAGTCTTTCTTCAGGCAACACTTCAATTGCCTTCAAAAGTCAATAGATTCACTGCATGCTATAGCCGTCGATAACTGCCTCAAGAGATTTCCAAAGTGCTTCTAATTATGTGTATGTTGCAAGGTCCTGGAGCACAGTAAATTCTACCATCTCCATTATGTCTTTTGTTGCCTATTGATTAAAAAGTCTAACAGCTGATCCAAGGATCCAATGTTCACTGTGTGTATCCATAAACATATATACAATCAATCCTTTTCAAAATTGATTTCACAATTGACAATAAGGTCATATGAAAAAAATAATTGCCTTAATTTCAGTGAAACAATTTTAGCTGCATAATAAACAAATATCCTAAATTTAGTTAAATAATGACTCCTTAGGTCCACTGAGGTCTATCCGCACTGAATGATTTGAAGGACCAAAACACCTTCTGACATCTATCATACTTAATGTATGATTTATGTCCTATCTAATTTGTTCATATCCTCTAAATTATCACAGATGAACATACAACGATTTTATTTACTTATTTATTATTAAATTTATATGCCGCCCATCTCCCCCAGAGGGTGAATCTGGGTGGCTCACAATTCAAAATAATAAAAACAATAAAAATATAAATATGCACATTAAAACAGCTAGTAACAATTCTATATAAAAAGCCAATATGCAATTGAAGATGATGGGGCATAGCAGTATTGATCATCCCACCAGCCAATTCCAACAATGTAAGCCCCCATAACGTCCCCAGGCCAACTGGCATAGCCATGTTTTTACACTTTTTCGGACCAATGCTTGTATTCTTATACCTAGGCTGTTGTCCAGGCCCTTCTCTCTGATTTCCATTTCTATTACTGAATTTTACTGTGTCTTGCTTTATCCATTACAGCAAAATCCAATATCACCTTGCATAAAGTGATTTAGACAATGCAGGTCCCATGTTATTTTTGTTTAAAAACATATCCAAATAATGTCACTGTAGTCAATATGCTAGCAAGGATAGACCAAAGGAGCTGCAAAATGTGTAAAACTAAAAACTGTATACTACCTAGACTCTCTAAACCATAGGATTCACATTATGTAACTATCCTTAAGAGTTTAGTGTTTACAAATTCTGAGTAGGAGGTTGTAGGAGCAAACAAACAAAAATCAGAAGTCTGGCAGCACCTTCTCCAACTAACGCATTTTATTAAGAGGCATAAGCTTTCATGAGCTGCAGCTCACTGCATCAGATGCATACAGTGATTAGACTGATGTAGGATTTAAATTGGGAGGGAGGGAGAGGAGAAGACAGACTGGTTATGCAGATTACACGTGAGACAGATTACCAGTACCATATCGCCACTCCTCCCTTGAGATAATTTATCTAAATTCAAATCTAAGAATTGTTCTTTATTTTTATTTCAAGTATAGACAGAGGCCAAGGTTATTATTTTGCTTTCCTTCCATGATTTTAAAATTAAGATCCTTCCTGCTTTATCTTTGAACTGATCCATTACTTCCCAAGTAGGTGACTTAATCTACATTATTATTCCATTTTTCTTCATTTTCCCAGCAGCTGTATATTCTTGTCCCAATTTCTTTTGCTTTAATAGACACCATTATCAATTCAGAGCACTACATTGCAACACTCAACATTTTGAGACAACAATTAAGCAGAGATCATAAGCACAAGAAGGACATCTTGCTCCAACATGACAGCACTAAGTCTCACATTTCACAGACACCTAATAAGTAATTGTGAAGTTGGATCTCACTGTCTTATCCCATCCACTATACAGGCAAGATCTGCCACGATGTGACTTCCACCTTTTTCCAAAATTAAAGGAATACTTTTGTGGGCATCAGTTTGATTCAGATAAAGAGGTGGAAAATGCTGTCAGGACCTGGTTGAAGAGACAATGTGTGGAGTTCTTTTGGACGGCTTTAGGAAGCTCGTACATTGTTAGCAAAAGCATGCAGTAAATGGTAGTGATTATGTGGAGAAGTAAATACAGGTAACAAAATAGCTCATTTCAAGAATTATTTTCCACTTCCATTTACTGAAATATCCCTGTTCAGACTAAAGTTTTGGAGGTTGAAGCATTACTGTTCATTCAATCCTAATTTATTTTGTATAAACTGAAGCATCTTACCCATTTTAACAGAATATGAATTCATTCCATATAGTTAATTTTATGATATAGCTAATATCTGAAGCAGCTCCTCCTCTCAATATTTTTGTCTATATCTCAAAGTACTTCTCAAGCATTTCATCTAGTGTAAACATTATGGGCTATCGGTAAAAACAGTGAAATACTTGCTTAAAATGACACATCATCTAATTTATGACCTGGCAGTGCTTGATTCAATAACAATGGTTATTAATAATGCTATTGTTTTCACTGTGTGCAGAGCCCCCAAAAGATTGTAAGTATAAAGGAATTTTCAGTTTGCACGTAGTGCCTCCTCCAAGATAGGAGGCCTACTGAGGGTGCCAAGTCCCAGGGTCAACTGTTCAAATCCTGAAATCCTTATTGAAGCATATTACCATCTCTTTTCCTTATAATAAAATCCCATAATAAGTCTACTCTACAAGGCTGTTGTTTCATAGCCCCTTCCATTTCTCTTTAAGTGACTTTTTGGCACAACTCCTCTTCAGGTGACTTCAACTCAGTCATAAGTGAGTTGACTCCTGCCAAGAACAGCTGTTGCTTTAATACCCACAACTGGCTTGCTAGGAAGCAAGACCAAACAGACGCTAACTGAACTTGAAAATCCAGCAGTCCGTTCTCAAAAGGGCCTGATCATGTCTACATCTCTCAGGAGGTATTTTATCTATTTTTTTCTACATGTCTATACTTTTTACATGAATTTATGAATATTTTATAATATACTTTCTACCTACCTGTCATCATTAGAAGGATCCCAAAGCAGAGATACAAAAGTAGTCCAATTTAATTCAATGCCTGGAACTTGAATAAGGGCTGGAAAAACAGAGGTTCATTCACCAATAGATTAGCCTGGGGAAATACCAGTGTCTCTCATTTTTTTTGTTTTTGTTTTTTGGCAGAATAGAATGAAATTATTGTTATGAGAGGATGGTGTAATAAATTAATGTAGGTGTTTCTGAGCTCACTGCAAGAGAGTCTCAACATGCCCTTATGAAGGAGATGATTATGAGGTTTGAGGCAAGAGTATAAGACAATCAGCTTCTTTGTCCTTTCCATAAATAAATCAGTCACTAGGGTTGGTCAGCTACTAAAACAACACACAAAACTTTGTACAATCCCTCTGGGTGAAATACTAGGTGGCACTGAGGTTTAGGAAATGGTAAAACTAAGGATGTTTCTCTGTCAGGATCTTTCCACTTCCAAGATACTACAATTGGGATGTTTAATGCTGAGCTGATCACGCAAATTACTTTCACTGAAACTAATACTCCACCTGCCTTCTATCCTGACAGTAGCAATAAGATGAATGACACACCCCCATCCCCCCCCCCCAAAAAACCCTTTTTGGCACAACTGGCATTCTTAGCACAATAGAGGTGCAGAAAAGCAAATACAAAATGACGTTGCATGGAAGCTCATGACTGGAATGGAGTGAATTCAGACCTGAGTAAATGGAAATTATCCCATTACATCTTGTTGTCTGAGTTTTGAATAAATTTGATATGCACCATTAATAAAAATCCACGCTACAAATCTCCCTTCATAAGAAGAGTTTTAAAGTTATAAATATACTGCTATTGTCCAATAAAGAGCCAGTTTGGTGTAGTGGTTAAAGGCATCAAGCTAGAAACCAGGAGACTGTGAGTTCTAGTCCCACTTTAGGCATGAAGCCAGCTTGGTGACCTTGGGCCAGTCACTCCCTCTCAGCCCTAGGAAGAAGGCAATGGCAAACCACTTCCAAAACTTTTACTTTATTTATTGGATGCTTTCAAACTATTTGACTCTGTTCTTATATATGGAATTCCTATTATGAAGTTGATTTTTTATGGAAGTGTGGTGCCTTGTTTTCTGAAAAATGTAATGTATATAGTTGTGGATAAGCTGAGAATTTTAGGTGCCAAAATACACCCATAGAATTGGGTTCCACTTATGTGTGGATGGGCTTATCTGCAAGTCTATATGGTAATACTTTTTTAAAGTATCTGCGTATCCCGTATAGACTCACAGAATAAGCCCATCTGCAGATAAGCTGACTCTCAAATTTTTAACCAAAGTTCCATGAAAAATACAGGTCAGCTTATCTGCGGGTGGGACATTTTTCATGGTATTTTGGTGAAAAATCCAAGGGTTGGCTTATCCATGGATAGGTTTACATGTGAGTATATACTGTAGGTGAATTTCCTTTATGATTATAAATACATAAACTTTATTTATTCATGTATAAATATAAATGAATAAATAAAGTTGCTTAAATAAAGTTGCTTGCACTTAAGGACAACTGAATTGAATTACCATTAACGTCTTGAGGGAATGATTCTAAGCTTTCATCCATGATATCTGAAAGCTAACTAACTTTCCCCTTGAGGAGGCTCACAGGCAGAAACAAGCACCATCATCAGAGGTCTTCCTGATACTTTAATGGGCTCCACCACTGTTACTATGTGCTTCATAGGTCTCCGTAGGTAGTGACAGTAGAAAAAAAGATTCTGGAGATGTCAAGAGGGTTTTGCAAAGTTCCATCTTTTCCTGGTACATCTCAGAGAGGCTGCAAGCATATTAGCCCCAGAGGTGGCATGTTTATTTTCTTTCTCTTTAGGTACTGTGGAAAGGACTTCTTTTTTTTTAAAAAAAAAAGGTCAAACGTTGAAAAGAAATTGGGAGATCAGCTTATCCCTATCCCTTGGCAGTAGATATTTCTATATCATGGATTATTCCCAAAATCAACAGTTTGGAATTGTCTTAAACTGATGCTTAATTCTGAATTCCTGTTACATTATGAGAAAATTGTTTACATTTGTGGTATTCAAGAAGAGGTTATATTTCTCATGGTAATCCTGTGAATAGTAGATAGAGATGATTAATTGAAGACAATTGCTCGTAAATTACATCTCATGTATAGATCAGGAAATCAAGAGATATTTTCTACTTAGAAAAGTTTGCATGTACATAAGTAACTTTGTGAAATGGCAAAACTGATCTCATACAGTGATGCTGCAGAGGAGTGAGAAAGAAAATTAAAATCTCTGGAGAGATACATGACTGAGTTCTAATTTCTGAACTACACAAACTGAATTTAAATAGATTTAAAAGCCAGTATTACCCAAGGATCTTGGATTAAAATTATAATGCTGAAATCAGTGCTCAACCTCCAGCTACTTTCCAGTTAGGGTATTTCACCCAGAGGAAGAGAAATCTGTCAAATCAAGAAAAAACAAGAGAAGAGGAAATAGCCAATTTCTAAGTTATATAAGAGAAGAGCTGGATCCAAGCAGTTGCTTACAGAGGTGCTGCATTACATTCTCTCTGTCTTAAGTAACTGTTATTTGGAAACTGAGGTGACCCCTGGAGAAAAAAACAAAACTAATCTGTTAATATGGTGCATAATCGCTGCTTCCCTTGCCTTCAGGAAAGTTTATGCAGAAATATTCTTCTTTCCCAACATGGTGCCCTCAGATGTCTTGAGCCACAATTCACATAATTGACCATAGCCATTGACCATGCTGATTGACAGTAATGGGAACTGCAATCCCATACATGTGGAAGGCATCAACTTGGAGAAAGCTATTTTATACCATCAGTAGTTCAAGGAATGCAGTGATGCACAATGGACTTCTTTTTTAGGGCTTTGCCAAAGAGCTATCTTGGTACTATCAGTTCGCTAATATTCAGTTAGCATGGAATGATATCCTGGATTCTATGGGAATGTCTCTCTTGCCCTGTAACAGATGGCCCTTTTGTGCAGTCCAAGGTCTCTTTGCTTGTAATATCCGATGATTTGAATTTGGTATTTTATAAGGTGCGAATGGATTGACTATTGTTTTTATATGCACTGGAGTTGAATAAAGTGACCTATGGTCCTCTCTTGCAGTTCTGTTATCCTTTTAATCTCACCATTGCATTGGTCTGAATGAGCCATACAATGACTGGTGCGGCACTCCCAGGTCTGTGATTGATCTATATCATGGTAGCAATTTCTCATTGTCTGGGCAACAAATAGACAGCAGAATTTGAGAAAAAAATAGCACCCTAGAAAGGATTTCAAGGGCATAACTGCTTAATTTGAAAGAGAAGACTCTTAAATATAATGTTTGTCGACTTGGCATTTAAATTTCTCTTTGCCGGTGCTCTGCTGGAAGAGAAGTATTTCTGTAGAATTAATGACAGGTCATTATTTTTAAAACTTTTTAAATGTCTCTGGAGCGCCTCTAAGTAGCAAGTTAGGCTATACTTTAAATTACACAAACTATCATTACACACATGATAAATCATTGAGAATTGCTGAATTATTTTTTTTACTAAAATTACCTTTGCTTGCCAAATTTGAACTTTGTTCAGATCTGCAAAGACTGCAGTGAAAATGCTATTAAAAATAGCCCTTACTTACACTATTGGACTTACAGCTGTACCTCATATTGAGGCATAAATTTACATTCCTCATTTAAGGTTAATCCTACTATTATGCCTTCGTGTCATAGTGCTTTAGCTGAGATCCAATTACTTTGACTTCACTCTTTGTATTGCTTCACACTGTGGAAAAACATTGCAGCTTTAAAGAGATGCTATGCTTGTTCCTCCTAAAGCATCAGTTTGAATTATTTCCAGAGTGCTGCATAACCCTAATACTTATATGACCTTTGTAATCATGAGCATAAATATTACTCTCCTTCAATATTAAAATAAGCTTAAACAGACAGTTATCTGTATTATTGGACATTTCAGAGAATGTTTAATAATAGTTGGTTGCCATCTCCTTGGTGGTGGAAATGTAGTTCAGGAGTTGGAACACTAACTGATATGATCTAGACTTGTCTTATAATTTGCCATATTTGGGGCTTAAATCCACAACTGATAACATGAACATAAATAACTGATTGCATTTTAAGAATGTTTATGTTCTTGACTATATCCCAGTATTTGGTATTTATCAAAAATGGTGGAGCTTACATGCATGGGGTTGGCCAAAATAATTACGGTACAATACTGGAAAGATAAATTCACAACTGTTCTGCAGTGATATGTTGTTGACTTATGCTATTTGTCTTCTCTTTTCTCTTTTCTCTTTTCTCTTTTCTTTCTTTCTTTTTTTTTTTGGATACAGTGGCAAGGAAGATAATGTTTGAGCTATTTAGTCAAACTTTTTAGAGTTTACATGTGAGAAACACATGGAATTGATGAAGAGGAAAGCAGAAATGTTTGTGAACATATTTGGGATAGATTTGGCATATGGGATAATAAGGCAGAAACTAGATCCATACATTCTATTGAGTCATTATGTGCTATGTTTCTGTCTTAGCATAGTTCAAATCCAAATTAAGAATTTTTGTGAATCATGGTTTATAGCATAATGTATGAATCTATCCAGAGATAAAGAAAGGCAAGAAGGAAAAAGAAAAGTCTTCACACTTACACACCTATGTATGTACCTTCCTTTCCCATTATTTGAAATGCCTACCTTTTTAATAAGGTCTTGATGGTCCCAACATTTGCATTTCAACTTTAGGAATACTCTTAATACTTAGAAATTTCTCTGTTCTTGCTATATACAGCTACAGTAAGTGTGTCACATTGTGAAATATATTGAATTTTTAGGTTATCCCAAGATCACATCACATAGGCTGAATCTTAAGATGTTGCTTTGTCTTCATTGTCTCATTACTTTTACTAGATCAGGATTCTACAATTATATGCAGAGTTTACACTCCAACTGCTTCTCATTACCTATGTTCAGTGTATTGTGATGATGCATCAGTGTCAAGATGGTGAAACCAATGACCTCCAAATCCAGCTGGAACCTTCTCTCTTAGGCCCATTAAGTTGTCTACATAAATACTTCACATCAAGTCATTTGCTTTTCCCATTGACAACAGTGGACCATAGAAAATTGAAGCTAAAGATTGTGATTAGCCTTCTGGATATTACAGGCACACACATATATCCATTCAAGCATTCATTTGTTTAGAAAATGCCAGCAATCAAGTGTTAAGAACATTTTCCTTAGAAATGTTCATATGGCTCAATTCTTCCACCAGTACTGAGTGATGTAAATACAAAAGGTTTGCCTTTCAGACATAATCTCCTTCATACCTTGTACAGTAACATCAGGAAATTGCATTTAAGCTATGGTAACTCTTTTACATACACAAACATACAGGAACATTGTAAAGAACTGTGTAAACAAAATAATACAAAAATAACCTTAAAACTTTGTTTTGGGAGCAGGTCTACCAATTATAACTAAACGTGTGGTAAATCTAGTAGTTTGAGATTTAAACAATACCAATAATCCTACTGTAATATGTGTGTGTCATAATAGCAGTCACTTAATGATTGCTTTTCTGCATAACTGTTGATTTAAACATGCAATTCAACATTTGCAGCTGTATTTTCATCTGGAAACTCTTCACATAAAGAAACACCATTGTTCTCAGTAATGCAAAATTTTGTTGACAGATCACAACTAGTTTCTGTTAGCTTACTACTTAAACATAAACCCAGGACATATAGAGAATATTCCTTAAGATAATACATCAAATAATCTATTTAAAACTATTTCAATATTTTCGAGTACTTACATTATAGCATGAGATCCCAGCAAGAACCATGCTTTTATTTATATAGCATAGTTGTGATGTTCTGCCCATTTTTTCACATGGGAATATGAGAAATTTCTTGGAAAAGGTGAGGAACAAAAGATACATTTGGATACCTGAGGCTGAAGCCTTTAACAGGAGAAGCAGAGTCCCTAGTTTTATATATGCTTATAATAGCATTCCCAACTTAGTGCCTTTCATGTCTGCAGAGGCTACAATTCCCTATTTTTCCACAAACAGGGCTGGGATTTAAAGTTCTTGAGGTTGAAAATACATATATTTTGGTTGGAATAGAAAAAACCAAACAAACTTTGATCCATGGCCATCATCACCTTTTCATTCCAAACAATGATTAAAGTCTCAGACACCCAAGTTCCCTCTGAAATCTAATAAGATCCATCAGGCACCTGGATCATTCACATTGGTCCTAACTCCTTGTGGTGGAGTGTAGCCACAGAAAATTCCAAGGGTAATAGGGAATGATGGTAACATCCTCCAATTCCAAATCACATTGTCATTGCCCCAAAATAAAAACAGATCTAATATGTGAGTTGGGCCAGAGATAACTTGGGTTTGATCCATGAATTCCCAAGCCATCTCTAAGTCCACATCCAGGGATGGAATATTGAAGTGTTCCAGTACCAAACACCTGGAAATTCCACTGCCAACCTGGCTATAGTCATCTGGGGTCAGAGGTTGCTATGCAACAGGGAAGCTGATATACTAGCAACAATCTGCTTTGATCTCTGTAGCCCAGGGTCCCACAACCATCTGTAACCATCTGTTTCCAGAGCTGCAGCCCTGGAAGCACCAGGTTTCTTGGATAACAAAAGCTACATCCTTGCCCCTGAGTTGTGGCTAGTGCCACATACAAAACCCAGCTGGGCACATCTACAAGAGCGGACCCCTCCTTTGTACTCTGCCAGGTTTCAGTAAAGCATACAAACTCAGTACTTTCATCTACAATTAAATCATGGCTAAGGGAACTAATTATTTTTAGCCTTAGCCATGAGTGTGCATTAAGTAGCAACAACCAGAAACCAGAACCACTGAAGGACAGAGCAAACAGAAGGCTGGAACATGGTATTGCTGCTAAGCACCAAGGTTCCCTTCCTTGCCAGCCTCCTATCTCTTGTCATATCTCCACCCATCACTACCATGATTTCATTGCCCACTCAGTTCCCCCACCTGACCATACCACCTCCCCTGACACTAGCCATCTTTTCCCCAAGTCAAACTACAACCACTCCACCATCTAGCTGGCTCTTACTCTGCATGGCATCATGGATAGCTAGCTTGTCCTCCTCCCCATTCACCCAACAACATGCAATACCACACCACATCATCCTCAGTTTTCCACCTCTCAGCCAGGCAAGGCATGGGGTTAAAACTGCATTCCTCCCCTGCAACCCTTTCTCTCATTCAATGAAAAACAAAAAGTAACACCTCAGCATACTATCAATGCTTCCTACCAGTAACCTTCCAACCCCAAAATCAAAACTTCAACCCCTCTTGCTCACTGGCTTATTGGCTGACAAAGATATAAAATCTGAAAGATCAGACACACAGAGCAGTCAAAATATGTTCCATTCCAACTATGTACCAGCATCATATCAATCCAACAAAACAGATGAAGCTGACAAAATATCTACTTTGCAGTGTAGCTGGTGGCAACCATGATGCAGATCAGTCCTTTCACAAGACCACTTTCCCACTCCCACTTCCTGCTGGTTTCCATATCCATATCCAAAACCCAGAGTTGAACCTCACCTGATCTTCTGCATTATCTCTCTCCCACTGAGAAGCCAGTTTGGAGTGTATACGTCACTGTCATTACTGCTGCTGCTCCTGGGCAAGGTGGCATAGTTGCAAAATCCAAACTGTTACAAATTCTGCCACTATCTCAGCATTTCCACTGAGACTTTCCTCTGTATAAGCTTGGTTGGCCCTTGATTTCTTATAGATTGCCAGGCAGCTCTGCCTTCTAGAAGGCTGCTAAGGCTCTGTGCTCCACCAGTTCCTGTGACCACTGGTCAATATTGAGCTGGCTGCTGGCTTCCAACAAATCTGAGGGGCTCCCAGTTCAATATCCAAACTCTACAACCTACTCCTAGCTTCATCAACATATTTAAAACCTAAATTCCTGTAAACCCTGAAAAACTACTATAATTACCCATCATAGCCTCCCCCCCCCCCCCGTGTTGTCTTAATCAGAGTTACAATGGCTGAACTGTATGCTGCTCAGGGTTGATTATGATTTGAAGCAGCCATAAACAACAGACGAACAAATCTTATGGATATTAAATCAAAAAGTTGCAGCTGTGGTCCAAGCCTGTAAATGAATCAATGTCTTCATAATAATACCCTTTCAGAATATAGATGTTGAAATGCAACCCTTACTATGCATTCTCTGGGGAGTCAAATAAACATGAAAAACAATATTTTGTTGAATTAATTGCATCTTGAAATCATAGAATACAAACGTATTTTCAAACTGCGTCCCACTTATTTGTCAAAATGGAATATTCCAGTTCTTGGTTTCAAATTTCTTGCAGGTTCCCCATTTCTTTTTTAGTAATACTATTCCATCAAACAGAAAAATAAACTGTAAATTTGGGAACCTCCAAAAGATTATTAATCATGTAGGGGGTTCAGGTGTTGCTAATGCATCAGGCCCAAACTGTAAGGTCAAAGGATGTTTTAATTCAGCAGTTTAAACAATCTGAATTCTTTTTGCAGCATACAAAATGTTTCAAAACACTTATTAACAGTAACCTGATCCAAAGTGTTAATTATGTTTTTTGCCTAGGAACTTCACAAGGAAGATATATACCAGCAATTTTCAGGCTGGGGTTATCCCATAAAGTCAATTTCTCCTGAGAATCAAGACTACATCCTTCCCAACATCATCTCTATCTCTATCTGTCTCTATCTCTGTTATTTGTCTGCCTGTCTGTCTGTATATCTTCCATTCAATAATGTGGATAAAAATATCTACATTATAATTTATCAGTGAAACAGGAACCAAGTGCCTAACTTTTGCTAGCCAGATCCAAGTTTGTCTTCCAGATGATTATGCTAACTCTGAGAAGGAAAAACTAATCAAAAGAGAAAAAAGCAAACTAACATATGTATACTGTGGCTGTGTTTGCATAACATTTTAACCCTTCATTATCTTAACCTTGCTTTACTACACCAGTTGCCTGAATTCATGCAACATGTTGACTAACTTACTAATCCCAGGGGGCTGGGTTTATGTAATACATATGGTATTACATGGGTACACCAAGGGACACCCCTAACTACTTGCACTGCTGAATTCTGGAACAGATGCAGCTTCTGAGTGGTCTTCAAAGACAGCCCCTAGTAGACACATTAGAATAATGCAGGTAGTCCTCATTTAGTAATCACAATTGGGACCAGCAACTTGGTCATTAAGCAAAGTGGTCACTAAGTGAGACCGTGACTGTGTTTATGATCTTACTTTGCTTTACAGACCTGTGAGGGTTGTAAATGTGGGGATTGGTCATAAAGTTACTTTTTCATTACCATTGTAACTGTGAATAGTCGCTAAATGAGGCAGTCATTAAACAAGGACTACCTGTACAGGCATGAGATATCCAAGGCATGGGGGACTTCCAGGGAAGAAATGGTGGACTGAAGACAGCTCTGTGAAAAATGGAGCTGACAATTGTGGTAGAATGAAGAGCTGGTGTGTAGACTGGCTCTTTGTAATTCCTCTCTGGACAAGGAGAGGACTTGAGATCTCCCCCAAGAGCTCCATACAGTTGCTCCTTGTGAGACCACAAGACAGTGGTCTCTGGTGGGCTTAGAGCTCTGGGAGACAAGGGAATAGCAATCTTGTTCAAATATAGGCTTTAGTTGATTTTTGTGCTACAGTGATGCCATGTGGTTGTAATAATTGGTTGTTTTTGATGTATGGTTGTGTTATCCTTTTCATAGCTTGTGTTGATTGTGTTGTGGTGGGTTGAGTGGTAGGCACTTTTTGATAAATATAAACAAAGCCATGGGAGAGTGCATTCAAGATCTTACATACAATGCAACCATTTTGCAGGCTCCCTATTTCCCTGAGATCCCCAAGCCTGCTGACAAAACAAAGTGTTAAAGGATTTCCAGAAGGTCAATAGGATCAGGGCCAATCTCACCTAGGGAGGAATGATGTTCCACAGGGTGGGTGCCACAGTAGAGAAGGCTCGTCTCCTGGATCCCATCAGGTGAAGCTCCTTGGAAGATGGGAGCCATAGCATGCCCTACTGCCAGACCTGATGGGTTGGATCGATGTAACTGGAGAGAGGTGGTCCCTCAAATAACCTGGCCCCATGCCATGTAGGGCTTTAAAGGTTAAAACCAGCACTTGAATTGAATCCAGAAGCAGACTAGCCAAGGCAGCTCACAGAGCACAAATGTAATGTGTGCCATTCTAGGAGTACACATAACTACCTTGCCACTGCTTTTTGCACCAGTTGAAGCTTCTGGATACTCTTCAAGGGCAGTTGAAAAAAAAAAGAGAGAGAAATGCAAAGGAAGCAAGAGAAGTGGAGAGAGAAAAGTTAAAGGTAAAAGAACCTCAGATTGCCATTGTGTCTCCTACTTAGGAATCTGATGCAAGGTAGCAGGTCTTTTACCTTGTATCATGTATGCTTCTTTGTCCCACTTACAATTTACTAGTTTAGTATATATAAATTAATTTTTACCAGATTATTCTCTCTCTCATCCATGGAATCCAATCCAGTAGCATTCTCTGATCCATAATTCTCTGATTATAGGCAAAGATTATAATAAACATTATTTATCCTGCTTGGAATAAATATCCTGGGCTGGAAACAACTTCCCGACGAGTATTCAATAGGCTTAATGTGCTTAGTGTTAAAAATTGAGCAGCATTAATTCTTATATGAATATGATAGAAATAATTGGCATAGAATTACTACATGAGAAACAAATAAATCAGTTGGGAGTCCTTGGTGCTCTCTGAGCTTGGTTGTTTGCTTGCAGATGTTTCATTACCCAACTAGGTAACTCCATCAGTGCAAATGAGTGTGGGTTTTGTTCCCTGTTTATATACAGTAGCTTGCCTTGCCAGTGTTGACAGGGGTGTGTTTTTCTCCTTGGTACTTCCTATCAACTTGAGGAGAGAAAAAAAAAGGAGAAATGTGATTTTTCTACCTTGTGAACATTTTCTTCCATACTTACATCTGAAAGTAACAAAGCAGGAATCTTGTGTTGGTTATCACCTCTGAAGCTCTACATGGCATGGGAATATTCTCCCCACAGAGGTGCAGTGGGTCCCTACCCTCCTGGCTTTCTGGAAAGGACTAAAGACCTGGCTCTGCTAGCTTGCATGGGGGAATAAGAGTTCTAATCAATCCTGGGGGTGGATGGCACCCTGATGATGTTCCCTGAGCTACTCACCAATTCCATCAATTCTTGGAATTTACTTATTATTTAAAACTGCTTTTATATTGTATTTTAATTGATTTTATCTTCTCTGTAAACTGCCCAGAGTCACTTTTTAACGAGATGGTTGATGACAAATTTGATATATAAATAAAATAAAATAAATAAATTTAAACATGACAGGAGGAAACCCTTAAATATATGAGCAAGCATATCAGTAAGCATACAGTTAATTGATTTAATTTAAAATGAATTAAATGTAACCATATAGACCAGATGCTTCTTAAGAATTCTATTAATGTTTCCCAGGAAGTGCAAAAATAAATATTATTGCACATATTCACAATGTAGATAACTTCATGGTTTGATAGCTTGCCCTAAATGTCCTACAGGACATTTCTTCAACCAGGTTTCTTGTTGTGTAGAATCTGTTGAAGATTTCTGGCAGTAATGAGAAGGAATACCCTAACCCTGTAGAGGTAATCTCTGTCAGGATTCTACTGACTCCTTGCCATCTGTTGAAGCCCACTCACATTCTTTCAGTCTTTCAAATGATAACTTTCTACAATCTCAGAAGCAACCCTGATACTGAAGTATTTGTGAAGGCTAAAGAAAGCAAAGCTCAAGAGTACAAATGTGCATCCAGGTTACTTCACAACCCAAATCACCCAGCGTGATTGATTGGAAAGAGTTTTACTCCAACTTTTAATCATATGCTTTGAAAGGCAAGTTGTGAGGACAGGTGCGTTAGTTGTTCCATGGTCTTATGTCAGATTAAGAATTTTAATCTCCAGACACAAACTAGTCAAAAGGTGATACACTCTTGTGGAAGTCTTTCCACTTTCTTTAACATAATTCCTGAAACTATGCACAAGTTTTCACATAAGTTTTTAACTATAATAAAAATCACATCATTTTCCCTATGGCTTGAAGCGCATAGGCTTCTCCTTACTGCCCACTCCTTGTTATTCACTTTCAAGAAACCCGACCATATAAGCTAAGGCTAAGATAACTGATTTACAAAAATCTAGATGATCACTGGATGATCGTTTTCTGTATCCCTTTGATGCCATGTCTAGTGATTTTCCAGGCTTTTTTAGCCCAGACATGGTAGACTAAGTGTAGGGCTCCAGTAGGAGCTGTAGTAGAAGAGCAGTGCAGAAGAGAGGTATGAGTGAAGGAACAACTGCTGTACCACCTCTTCCTCTATTGGTGTTCCCAGTCAGCTTTTGCCCTAGCTGTTGCCTCTTGCAATGGCTGCCTGCACTGGAAGAACAGATCTTAGAGGCCCTGGCAACTTTCCTGGTCATCACTGCTGGTTGCATTCTTCTTCTCAGTCTCCTGCCTTCTGCTTATGAAGCCATAAAAGGAAGGAGAATATATTACATGTACCAATTGAATGTACAACCTTTTTTTGTATCTCACAGATACTACATTTCAACAAATGTATTTGAATAGAGAATAAAGAATCCTAGTTCCTTGAATACAGCACACGTGTGCGATTTGTAGAAGTGTACAATATTGTTGTCAAATTAATGGCTAAGTCAGTCACTTTATACTTGGGTCCATCATCTCCTGGCTGAGAGATGTCAGGAGAAAGTCAGAGAAATGGTTTTCTACAGATCCCTTTGATATGGCCTACCTCAAAAAGTTCTGCTTATATAATTGAACTTTACAATAATACACTGTCTGGATTTAATACAAAAATATATTTATTTTAATAATACACTGTCTGGATTTAATACAAAGACATTCATTTTAAAGTTATTCTTAGAAATTATTACACATTTAAAGATAATGGCAGAGAAGCGTTTATAATCCAAAAGTCAACAGTAGCCATATTTATTAAATAACTAAGAGAACAGGCAGTATTTTAGGGAAGAGAATTTAGAAAATACTGCAGTTAAAAAACAATCTGACTTTTAAAATCTGTCCAATGAGAGAATGATGAAGATTTTGAATGTTAGACTTTTTTTTCAATCACAAGTATTAAATTATTAAATATTCTTTCTTAACTGAAATAATATTTATAAGATCCATTTGCAACAGTTTATAATAATTGTGATATTTTGAGCATTCTTCATATTTTTAAAACAGATTTTTGCAAAGTTTATTATTTCATATAGCTTGACCAAATTAAAAATCTATGCATTTCTTGAATATAGATAGGGTTGATTGCTCCACATTTATATTTATTTCTTCAACAAGTACATCCCCCAACTCCTTCAGTCCTTCAAGGTCATTGCACAGCTAAGTTCCAGTGTCATAAATTATTGTAATTCTCTATGATATCAAATAGCAAGTGGATAGTGCTATAAAGCACAGTTCCTCATTACACTGCTATTCTCAGAACAGAGTGTACTGCAGTATTTCACTTACTGGTGTTCCTAGCTTACACTTATGCAATTTAAACAAACAATATGCAGGATAAGTTATACTCATGGTGCAGTCTTGAAATTTAAGTCTCTTCAACTGATTTCCTTTCCAAGGCATGCACATCATTAGGGCACTTCCAGAGAGCATCTCACAATAAAATATCATAGCTGCAAATTCGAATTTGATACACTATTGCAAAGATGTAGTAAGAAAATGGGGAGAGAAGAAAAGGAGAATTGGAAAAAGTGTCTTACTTCAGAAGAGTCTGTATTAAAATATAATAATCTATAGATCTTAGCTCCCTTGACAGAGTAAGGTCAAGCAGCCATTTGCCAAGTGTTCAGAAGAAGGCACAGTGGAAGCTAGTCATCTGTGCTGCTATACCTAGCTCTCAATGCCTCATTGAGAAGAAGTATTCAGAACAAAGAATTTGGCCTCAAAGGGAAGGAATAGCATCACTGTAGTTTGTCATTCTAGAACAAGGCACTGCCCTTAGCAAGGAGTATGGGAGGAACCTGGTAGCAAGGAGGAGTGGCAGACTGCTGCTGGCAGGTAGGTGAACAGGTAAACAAATGAGCTTGGTTTTGAAGCAATGCCCCATCTTTCCTCATCACCTGAATGGCCATGTCAATCAATCTAATGGCAGGGCCAGCCCTAATTCCTCTCAATATTCTATGCAACTATAAAAAATCATAAATTAACAGATGACCACAAGACTTCTGTGGTGATTTTCTGTTACACATTCCAGGAATAATTTTGATGGCATATAAATTGCAAGGCACCTTTATCTTCAGATTAATTAAACAGCTTCAGAGATGAAAGGCAACATGACGAAGTAGTTAAGATGTGTCCTTGAATGTTGTGCGTATAACTCTAATACCGACAAAGGTAGACGGTCAATTCATCTGTAATTTGATATCTAATCCACTTAACTGGAGCAATTCTTCTCAGGTTTTGTGGAGTCAGTGGACCTAAATTAAAAAGAAAAGGGAAAAAAAAAACAGTTTGAGAACATCCAAAAGTTAGCTGAGAGGGAGAGGCTTCTGTTATTTCTTCAGGCAAATATTCACATTCCTCTATGCCAAAATCCTTCTATCGCTCTGGATCATACTTTGGTTGTCAAAACAGAAAGGATAATGACTGCTTAATTTCCACTATTGTGTAACTGGAATACAAACAACTGATTACCAAGTTACTTTTGCCTTCATAGCAAGTAACGGTCTTAGGGTAGTCTAACATACTAAAGTATTTCATTCCATTTCATGCAAGCACTTTAGTCCTAAAAGACTTACGGCCATGCTTCTAGACAAGTTTTATTATTATTGTGAATAATGTCCCTCTTCCTTCTTTCTCATAGCCGCTCATGAAAATAGCAGCATATTGTTCATATAATGTTCTGCTTTGAGCAACTGTTCTAGTTTAATCCAAGTTAAACTGCGCATATTATTGCATTTAAAAATATAATGTATTTAAATTGATCTAAGAGCCAAGGCTATATGATTCATTAAATATATATTCACATTAGCAAAACTTACGTAAAACTAAAAAGGAAATTATTAGGGAAGCACTTAATGGGGCTCTAGTACCCTTTCCTGATGTGCGATTTTTCCTCTTATGTTCCTAAAGCTACAGTTATTCCAGAACAGAGGTGGTAAGAAGTACCAGAGAAGTTTCTTTTCTATGAGAACTAGCACCACAGGAGTTGGATTTGTATTAGGAAAAGAGTACTATTGTCACACATACACATACACACACATACATGTACCATGACTCTGTAACAGAGTGGCACACTGGGTCCCCTCTATGTTGCTATATATAAAGAATGTAAATATAATAATACATATATTCAGGCTCCCATTCTAACTGTCCTAACTAGGGGCTACATCTCATTGAAATCAATGGGATATATACTTCTCAGTAAATATGATCAGGTTTCCATGGTTAATAACCACATAATTTGATTCTAAATTGTTTTGTGTTATGCAGCAGGAAATATATTTCAAATCAGGTTACTGCATCATCAAAACAGTCAACTATGGAAAGAGATACAGAAATAAAATAGGCTGGTTTTGAAATTTCTGAGTAACAGAAAACAGAGTTGTTTTTAAAAATCAGTTCTATAGCTTCTGTAGGTAGGACAAAAAGTAGATGCAAAAAAAAGGGGGAGGGAGGGTCTAGACTTGGAACAATACAACTTGCTATCTCCAAACATATCCTAGTCAAAATAATCACAAAGAAAGAGAATTACATATGCAGTAATGATATAGTTTGCACTTAGCACTGCATAAGGAACATGTTAAGATACCCTCTTTTTATTAATCCATCCAAGCATGATTTCAGCAATGTTGGAGAAATTGTGGAACGGTTGTTTCAAATGCCATTTCAATCATGCTTTCAAGAAGTGCAAGCACAGTGAAGTGGCTGCAAGTTTAGGTATGCAATTGTTCTACTGCTATGCAAACACTGCTTCCCAGAATTCATATAATGTCAGTAGAAGAAGAGCATGAATTTGGGGAAAAAATCATGTCAATGCACCATGCTGGAATTGTTGCTTCAGTTCGGGATCATTTCCGGAGTATGGGAGTAAAGAAACCTGGACCTGATAAATGCCATTAATGATTTACTTGATTTATAGAACACATAATTCAGTGTTTCATGCACAGTGTTCAGTTTAATAACAAAAATTAAATATGTATTAAAATATAAAACTTTGATGCTGACTTAAAAATGAATTATTTTATTAGAAACTAGTTCCCTATCTTTCCAACTCTAAGAATGAAGCAATGAAAAAACAGTGCAAACATAAAAGGCAACAAAACAAATACTCCATTTTCCAATAATTGTTAGCAGCTCTAGTCCTATAATGATTCTATTCTGATGGCTCATCTTAGTTGATGATTTTTCACAATGTATTTCATGGCTTCCATCCCTACATGAGACTTTATTACTATCACATAGGAATAAAAAGCCATAAAACACTAGAGTGAATTTATCTTGATCAGATGCCATACTGATTTTCTTCACATGATTTCACAATCATTTCCAAACTAACTGAGGATTTCATGCTACATTATTCAACATTTGAAAACTATATTGCAATTGTTAAAAAAGCACTCCACAATAGTTACATCACAAATTAACAGCAATTTAGGCTTCAGAGAGATTGCTAACTGAACAGAAAGGGGGACAGTCATCACACACAACCACTGAATTCACTGAATAGACAGGACACCACAAAAAAATAGCACTAGAACAGACATACAAAAGACAAAACAACTACGAACATATCCTTGTAAACTTTTAAGCATCCTTAACTTCTTCCCATTTTCGCTTCCTTGAATGGCCATTGCAAACGTCAAATTTGAGTCAGAGGCTGCTACTTAGACAACAGTCCTATAAATACACTAAATAGGCTTTTCCCAATGTGGCACTCTCCAGGGAACTTTTTTCTATGACTCCCAAATTGCCAGCCGGTATAACCAATGAACTTGCTGGCTCCAATTTCAACACATTTGAAATCAAAGAAGCTGAACTAAAGCACCTCTGATGTATACAGAGGTAGTAATGCTGAGATGAAAATACATTACCCTCAAACATTCCACATGGCACCTTCATCTATATCCAAATCCATGAAAATTCTACCACCTGCCTATGCTACTGGACAATAAAGAAATAAAGCTGTTGTTTTCAAAATCAAGCTATGACTACATAGATTCTGAAATAAATACAGTACTTCAAATAATACATTGCTATTCATTTTATTCCTGCTAATAGGCCAATAAACACAGGTCCCTAAGGTCACTGAAAAGAAAAGGTCTTACATTCAATACCTTTTGGAAATAATGTTCTTTCCACATTTCTATACAGCATGTGCTAAAGAATATCCAGAGTGCCTCAAAAAGTCTGTAATACTTCTAATAAAATAACTGACACTAACCTTAGCAAAAATAATTGTCTTGTTTTTATCTTGTTAATCATTACAATGGAAAAATCTACTCCATTTTATTGTTTTCTTACTCTTCTCTGATTCCCTATAAAATCTATTTCTTGTCTAACACAATATGGTTAATACAAGTGAAACAGGAAATCCATAAATGAAAGGTAGTGCATAAATAAATTAAATTACCATGCATAAAACATGCAAATGATTTAAAGACTGCATATGAAACCCTAGTTCATTTTCATTCATCCCAGATTGCATTTTGGCAGGACAAATAGTCACTGATTAGGTCCAGATTAATGCACTCCCAAAATTGTCCAATATGTTTTAAATATGGACAAAGACATTCAGCTTTCCGTATATTTCTTATTTTGTTAGGGGTGCTGACAACAAACTACAAAATCAAAGTGACATTTTTTTTTTCCAAATCTCAGACTGATTGATAAAATACTATGTTCTATAAATCCTTTTTCTAAATAAATTCTCATCGTCCCTTGCATCCCAATGACAATCCAGGCTAGAGATGATGCTAGCTATAGTCCCCTGGTTGGGGAAAACTGCTGTTTAACCTATATTTAGAATACAATAAATATATTCAACTGCAAGTCTTCATTAATTTTTATCTGTTTCTGAAATGCAAATAACCTTGACAAAATAGGGGATATATTGTATACTGCTCTGTATGCCAATCAGCAGCCTTAAATACTCGCCTCATTTCCCAGTTGAGATGAGCTTGCAAGAGGATCTGCAGTAAAAAAAAAAAAAGTTCCCTCAATAAGATCTAAATCACTGTTTCTCAACCTTGGCAACATTACGATGTGTGGACTTCAACTCCCAGAATTCCCCAGCCAGCATGCTGGCTGGTAAATTCTGGGAGTTGCAGTCCACCCGTCTTCAAGCTGCCAAGGTTGAGAAACACCGATCTAGATAGAGATCTGTTTCCGTACTACAGGATTTGCAGCATATTAAACTGACTGCTCTAGGCGGAAGGGACTAGACAATCTCCAAGGTTCCTGCCATTCCTAATGTTTTATAATTCTGTGACCTTTTAATAGCAGAGTTCAGCAATTGCTGAACTACTAATCCAGCAGAGCAATGGTGTGAGGTACAGTGAACTATAGTTACACAACAAGTGGAAGCCTCTAGGTTTTTCATCCTTGTTTTATAGGATAGAAATCATATTCCTGATGAGCCCATTATTTATGATATTGAATTATATTATGCTTGTCTTTTAATCTTGTAAAATATTTTTTCCATGTTAGTATCTTTCTAATTTATGGAAATTAACCCACTCTGAGATCCATAAGATAGTGGGATATAATTATTTTTGTAAAATATATGAAAATGAATAGTTTTGTGATACTATTTTTAAAAGATTATTTTCAATTTTATTTTAGAATCCAATGTCATAAGATTCATAAAAATGTCAGAAAACAATCCAATTTAAGTATTTCTAAATTCACAGACTTCAATGGAGAGACTTAAGCTCATTTTAAACATTTTCATGGAAATCAGCAGGAAAGAGAACTGCCCAGTGTTCTCATTCCAGCTTGGGCTTCCTTCTTCTAAAGATTAATCCTAGGTTGGCATGGTGATATTACATGGCTTAGATAGATTCAAGAAACTTCTTTTTTTATTTGGCAAGAGAAGAAGAAGAGATGACTTTTTTGCTTTTCGTACTTCAGCTTAGCCAAACAAAAGTCACATCCCAAACCTGGACTCTGGCCAATTCAATTGTTTCATTCTTGGGTTCTATTTGGGAAATATAGCCCCTGAGTTAAAATGTTATTTCAGTACTTCTACACTGCAATATCAGCCTTTTATAAGGGTAAGAAGGAAACTATTTCTTTCAACTGCAGCTTGAAATGAAAAGGAGGGCACAAAGAGCTACAGGACACTGACCATGACAAAGCAGCTTTATTTATTTATTAAGGAGGAATAGGCTGCATATTTCACAAAAATTAAAAGTAATAGCCCCCAAATAGGATTTCAAGAAGCTTGCTTTGATTATGTGGACAAAAATAAAGCACATATGGAACAATTCAGTGAAATTTTCAGACTTACTTCACTGAAAACCAATAGATTGCCAGATATGTCATTTACATGCCCTTATTATACATGTATTAAAGATTAAAATTCAGTCACAAAGCCTGACTTATATGCACTTGTGTATTTCACTTGTTGTAGGGAAACGTGAAACTGGAATGCAACTCTAAGCCTCCTTTTGAAAAATGTAGTCTGTAAACGACACAAACATTACCACAAAGAAGCAAAGACATGTACAAAGACACATACACACATTCGCATAGGCACACACATTTATTAAGTCTTTCACTCTGAGAGCCTTCTAAGGGCTACTTGTGCACATTTGCATATATTAAATTAGTTCCCATAAAAACAGCATAAGGATGATATCTCCCTGTCAACACAGTGACAAATGTTCTGACAGCCTTTTAGTCTGGAAATATGCTGGTGTGTAAATATGCTTAAATTCATAGCTCCTAAAAGAGAAAGCAATTGTCTGATCTCAAAATCACAAGTAACCACTAAGAATATTCACCTTGTGAAGCCATTTCTCAACCAGGTCTTTGGCACTTTTCTGAAGTATTCACAGTATCTATGTGCCTTTTTTCATTTTCTGCTGTGTGCGTAATTTCTCTCATTGTAAGTAAGCCTAGCAATTTCTTCAAAGCTTCTTTTTTAGGCGTGATGGAGCATGGAGTGGATCTTTTGTCTCAGGAATATATTGCTGAAGCTGTCATAGAGAAAAAAAATTGAAAGTGATAAAGTGAACTTTCTAAGTCTCTATGTAAACATATTTTAGACTGGTCTATACTGCTGATGGATGAGACGGCCTGTTTACCTTGGAAATAACAGTCTTTTCTTCTTCAAATCATCATTCAGACCTGAATGTCATCCAGAAGTGATTTCTGCCTTCTTCAACTTATCCAGCATCTGGGGCCATGAGATAACTCTCATGGCACTGGCTCTTTCACTGACTCCTTCATTATTAGCCTCCTAGTGAGCGAGACAGAATACAATGAATGTAATAACCATACTTCACACAACAGGCCCTCTCTCGCCTTTAAATTGAAAATCCCCTTATTACAAAACAAGGGGTGTTCTTTTTCTTCTACCTTTAGGTAGATCTGCCACATTCATCGGGTTTTACAAAAACGCAGCTGCTTTCTAAGCTACAGAGAAATTGCATCTGCTAGACAGTAATTCTTCTTAGCTTGAACTGTATTATTTTCTAAGTAGTTGGTGAGAGATTGTCTCTCTCCTAATGTATGTTCAGTTCTCTGTTTGTGTGTTGGTGTATGGGAGAAAGAAATACAAACATATTTTGAATGCAACCTATCAATGGATTTGGTTATCACTGTGTTTTACATCATAAGTGACTGTTGAAACTGAGAAGATACCAGAAATTGCAAGTAATGAATAGTCCTTCAACGTTTTTGTGGCTTTATATCTTTCTTTCTCTCTGCGTGTGCCGTTTATAAACACTACAGGAACAGTTCAAATGATTAATGCACTTCTTACCTGGAACATACATTATTTAAAGATCGTAATGAATACAGGAACTGGAACAAAATCAGTCTTCTTAGTATAGCAGCATTCTGAAATATTTTCTGCAGTCAGAACTATACTATTATTTGTATTACTGTTTGCTCTAATTAGAGTAAGCTGTTCATTACAACTGATTTGTTGACTGCATCTTTTGCAGTGCATCACTGTAAGGTGATACATAAATGCAGCAAAAGATAGCAAGATATAGTACTATAATACTATAGCTACCATTATTACTTAGAAAATCTGAAGCATGCAACCATTTTTTAAAATTTTCAGAATGATTGGTAAACAGTGTGATTCTTTAAGTTGTGTGTGCTGATACCAGGTGGTCCATCTAGCATTGTAGCTGAAGGTATGTATTCACTGTAGTGACCGGGCTAGTAGGATGCTGCAGTAGGATGCTGGTTTATTTTTCTGGCTGCAAGATGTTTGTAGTGGAACGTATCATACATACTCATTCCACATGGAGCTTCTCGGTGACATCTTACTTTGAGAGATGGCAAAAATGTTTGACTTTACATATTTGTAAATTGTGCATGCACAGAATTTTGTACCATTGTCTGAACGAATGACATTACTTTCTATTGAGCTGGAAAAAAACAGAATTCATTCATTACACTAAAAGCTGTGGCTTGGTTTAGCATATTGTATGAAACTGGCCCTTTTGGTTTGCAATCCTGGTTTATAAGAGTATTGTGTGAATCTGGTTGAATGTAGTTTAGTCAATAAAATACAATTAAGTTGTGTATAAATACAACTGTAGTACAATAACTCATTTTTAGCAACTTACAGAGGAAGAAATGTATTATTGCATAATTTCTTTGTTTCTGTGAAAATCTTTTTATTCACCAAGGCATTTATGGCAACTTCTAAAATCTTCACTCTCCTTTTTTGCTAGGCTTGCTATGGGCTGTACAGCACTTTTTAATTTAGTGTGGTACTCAAAATGACATAGAATGATGCTTGTATAAGGCTGTTATGAATAAACTCTGATAACCTATACAGAGAGCTCTGTAGTCCTTTAAATGGAAATGCAAAGAACTGAATCTTGGAGTCTGTATGAAGTATGTGTTCTACCATTGAACACTGGTCCCTCTCCAAAGATGATGGTACGAAACCGCCACTGGTGATTCTCATTCTAACTCATGATAAACAACAGCCTACCAAGGTTTAAAGAAGAGGTTTTTGTCAGTCTGTATTTTTAGATATCCATTCACATAGGGATGGTGAAGTCTGAACTGATTACCTTCTGAATGCAAAGTCTGGATCTGAATTCTTGATAAAGGGCACATGAGTTTCAATAAGCCCAGCAACCCCATCCTGGTTCTCAGTAGGATCCCTGCACCTACTTTTTTTATTTTAATTAAAAATGCTTTTAATTAAAATGAATAAATAGGAAGGTATAATAGCATAAAGGCACATCATATCTCAAGCATAATATTTATTTCCAAGAATGCCTCTGGGCCCAAAATTGTGAGTGGTTGCAGCTTGGTCTTGTCAGGATTAATGAGTCTATTTTTCCTCATCAAGACCTGCACAGCCTCCAGGCACTGGGCTATGACTTCAACAGTGTCACTTGGCCAGCCCAAGATTCAAGCTCACTCTAGATAGCCCCACAAAACCTTACTTTGGGCCCCTCAGCTAGACCTGTACAGTCAGAATCCAATTCTGGCAAATCTGAGTGACTTTATCTGCCACATAGCAAGAATATTCCTCACAGAAGCCCTGCAGAAGGTCCTGCTGCCTGTCCTTTCCCAAAAAGATTTGGTCACCTTAAATAAGGCCACTAAGTAGCTGTTGGCAGGTGCAATAAGGGCATCACATTTAACAATAATATTTGGCAGCCCTTATCACCATGATGTAATACCTAATATGGGTTCTTGTGCTCAGTTGGATTAACTGTTCGTCTTCCTTCAATGGTACTCCAGGCATCTCTTCCTGCACTTCATCTCCCAGAGCTCCTCAGAGAACCAAGATGCAAGCTGGGATTGGTGCTGGGGGAGAGGTCACATAGGGGCAATCCAGTCAAAGGCCATCTCCACCTGCCTATTCCAGGTTGCATCTAAAGACTAAGCTGAAATGTCCACCAAATCCTTGGGGAAAACCCCAAGTTCCCTCTGGAACCCAGCTGAGTCCATCAGTTGCCTAGGATGGGCCCTATCCCCCTGCAAGATAGGGTGGTGTTAGTAAGCCAAAAAGCAATCAGAAGGTGATCTGTCCACAGCAACAGACTGATACCAATGTCCTCCAAAACCAGATCACTTCTCAACTACCCTGAAACAAAAACCAGGTCTAATGTGCAACCCTGCAGTATGCATCTGGCCCACAATGACTTGGGACAGGTCCATGGTTGCCATGGAGGCCACAAATCTTAGTACTTCTATGATTTTGTATGATGGTTGGTTTGGATGTTATTTATTTATTTATTTATTTATTTATTTATTTATTTATTTATTTATCATATTTATATAGCCGCCCATCTCACACAAAGTGATTTTATGTATTATTTTTAATGTTAATGTTAATATATTGCTTTATTATTTTATTCAATGCTGTTTTAACTGTTACTTGTCACTATTTAAGGCTATGGTTTGTTATTATCATTTGAAATTTGCCACGGGTTGGCTTGCTAGAAGTGCAGGGGTACAAACTTGACAATTCTATAAAGAAAGAAAGAAATATCACCATGTATTTTATCTATAGGATCACTGTACTGTAACTGAATCATTCACCTCCTGTTTTTGGAAATCAGTTTATTTTTGAAAAAAAGTTAATATTCAGTAGGAAGTCTTAAAGGTTATTTATACAAGAGAATTTTGGTTTTTTGCAGGGCAGTGCAAGAATAAATTCAATTTACATTCTGACATTTGCACCCTCAGTGCCTAATTTCAAGATGTGAATATTAAGTAATAGCACTGCCTATTGGAAAAGTGAGCGAAAAATGCTAACATGTCATTGTACATACCTATCTGAACAATATGACAAACACAAAGTTGTACAGTGAATTAAACCTTTGAGCCCATCTCTGGGAACATAAAATCTATCTGCCTGTCTGAATAGCAATCTGGATCCAGTTTCCTATAGATGTGCTACTGGCTATATGTAAAAACTATACTGTTGAATGAAGATCCCATTTGTATTAAACACTGCATATGTATTGTTATTCCAGCATAAAATTTGCAAGCATACAGACATTATGCTCTGAATCTCAACCGTCCCTCAACATGCCCTTACCAGCAAGAATTTCAAATAGCATGCCTGGAAAGAACATTTCTTTTATTGAATCTGCTTTTAGTCAGAGTAGATAATATCAGGGTCTCTTGATCAATGGATTCAGTGGTAACTGCATATGAACATAACATGTGGAAGAGGTGATGCCATACTAGAAATGATGGCCTATTATTTTAACAGGCTACAACTATTAGACAACTCTTGTATCGCACTTGCATGTTGATCTGAGCAACAACGGAACTTTGGTATTAGTGAGGATAAACTGATAAACAGATACACTGAATACAAATCTCAGTTCTTAGAAACAATCTAGTAATCAAAACACTTCTAAATTCCTTTTAGTTGCATTGACTAAGATAATTGGACTTTGAAGTGCTTTACTTTGACAGGATTGTAGCCATATTTATGGCCAATATATAATTACTGGTGCTTCCATTTCAAAGATAGGGATGGAAGAGTTTGCCATTTTGTTTGTACCTGACTTATTTCACCAAGTACAAATTTTGTCAGGAAAAAATTTGCTGTTTCAGCATATGTATTTTCCTGCATTTTTTCCTTAATAAAATGCACTTACCTATATAGTGTGTACATTTTTGTCTGCATTTCCATCTAATGTATGCATTTTCATGTGTATTATGTCCTGTGTTTAAACATTCAGAAAACTGAATATTTGGCGATGAATTTGCATTTCAGATTCTCATAAGAAATCTCCAAAATAATTTCTTCACAACAATTCATATCTTATCCCAGACAAAACTGAACAGGCAGTCATGATATGAAAATAAAACAATGCTAATGAGATATGCCCTACTAACTACCAAAAACAGATTTACTACTCAATAATTTCACAAAACAGAAATTAATACAAAAAAATCCTAAAGTAATATGAAGAATTTCATATACATATTTGATACTTATATTCAGAATGTTTATAGATATCCTTTATTAAAAAACAACATTGCTTTTGGATGTTTGAAGAATGAAGACCCTGGCATTCCTTTCATATTAGATGAAGAACACAGGCAAATACATGACTTTTTTCCCAAGATATAAACATGGATTGTAATAGCTCAGATTAAGATATAGTTATGGACAACTGGAAGCCACAGATGCAGATGTATGGTATGCACCAATCTACATCAGAAGATTCAAGAGAGTTTGAGTGAGCACTGAATTGGATAAATGCATCCAATGGAGCATTGGTTAAGTGCATGGATGAATGCCTAAAGGGTTCTCTTTTGCATTGATCTCTTTGACTACACTGAGATGCAAGAATATTTACTAAATAAAATGCAAAGAAAGCTTTGTCTTTTAAGATGCAATGAAATTCTATAGTCCTATTTAGTAAACTGTATTTAATTTCATTTTTCTTTTCTACTAATTGAAGCTAAAAAAGAAGAAATCAGACTAACTGTCCATTTGTGTGTCTCACTTGGGTGATTCACTTACCCATTGAACCATTGTGTTAATCACGTTTGAACTCCCACAATAATAATTAAAGAAAAATCAATTTAACGTAAATAACTTTAAACTCCTCTCTCTTCCCCTCTCCTCGTTCTTAATATTCTGAAGAGTGCAATGGCAGAGCTACAGAATGAAAGGAATTTTATAAAATGAAAGAAAGCAAGTGAAGCATAAATCATGCAGGCTGGTGAAAGCTGTGATGGAAGGTGAAGATGAAATCTAAAAATAATTTAAATTCAACAAGCCCCCCCCCCCCCCAAAAGCATATCAGCTTAATTTCCTGTGCTAAAATAACTTTTAGGAGAGTGGAATAAATGGTGGGACTTTCATAGTCATAGCTTTCACTGTGGGATCCTCCAGCAAAATCTGAGAGGCAGAAAGAAACAAAAGCAAACAGACACACCAAGATTAGGTGCATGGATTATAGTACTGCTAAGGCACCAAGGCCATGATGAGAAGAGAAGAGAAGAGAAGAGAAGAGAAGAGAAGAGAAGAGAAGAGAAGAGAAGAGAAGAGAAGAGAAGAGAAGAGAAGAGAAGAGAAGAGAAGAGAAGAGAAATGTTTCCAATGAGCAAAATTTGAGGCCTACTAGCAGGGAAAAAAAAAAAAAAAGATTAAACTGTATTACCTCTAGCCACTGAGAAATTCCCCAGACAGTTTGGATGTAATTTAAAAAGATCAGGGGGAAAAACAAACAAACAAACTTCTCAGTATTACGGCTATATGGTTTAAGGGCGTATATTTGTGAGGTGGCAGCTCTAATCATTTTTATTGACTTGCTATTGAGAGATAGAGGTGAGGCATGGCAGACAGATGAGGTACCACATACCCTATTTTTTTCAGATCTTCCATAATTTGCTTGAAAATATTTATTCTGAATATTAAAAGGTTGTTTTAAAATACAAATGACATATATTCAATATAGAATAAGATATAAGTAAAATTCATGTGCATAATTGTTTCTTTCATATGTAATATTAGAATACCTGGGATGGACCTATGAATTTTAAAAATATATCCCAGTTAAACACTAATGGTATTTTTCCGAATCATTTACATACATCACTGTTTTTAATGTATCCACTTCCAATATTTAATATATTCTTTGTAATAAGTATATTTGACTTTTTAAAGGAAAAGTATTTTAATTTGTATATGATTCTAGTTCAACAAATCCAAATGACATATATTCAATATAGAAGTATTACATTTACATGCAATTTAAATCAAGATTTAGAACACATAAATTGCATTATCCACATAAGCCTTGATGAAGATTAATTAATATAAGATTTTCTTTCAATATGAAGTCATTTGTCTTGCAGCTAAAACACAAAAACTGTATTCACTGTTCAATTGCTCCAAGACATTTTTAATGGACTTTAAAGTATGGTTCTGTGACTTCATCTGCTGCTAATGTTATGAAACGTGCCTGAAAGCTTACTAAACAGTTTTCACTTGAATAGGAAAAGATTTCCATATCTTTTCAGATTTTCTCTCCCTTAGATCAGTAAAAGGTCAACAGTGAAAAAGAAGAATTAAAGAAAGGTTTGTTTTCAAACTCTGTGTGTGTGTGTGTGTGTGTGTGTGTGTGTGTATGTATATGTATTGGTATTTGTATTCATTCATTTTATAATACTGAACATTTAAACAAGTGTCCCATCATCTAGTTAGTCCAACAAAATATTTGATTATGTATATATTAATTGACAAAATTGCACATGTATCTATAGTCAAATTTTATGCAGTATTTCATCAATTAGAAGTGAAACCATGATATGTCTCTAACCATGTTCAGCCAACATACTCAATACAGTTTATCAGGAAATGGTTGATAGCATATGATGGATACATCACATGATACACCAGCAGCCACTGCTGCTTATTTAAAATTTGTTTTGGTGTTGTCAAATCACCTGTCAGCAACATTAATCTGCTGCTTTCTAAAGGCTGTGAGTCTAGTCTCTGATAGAGGACATGAGAACCATACAATAAACCTTATCTAAGCTAGTGGTAGCTCTTGGCAAGCTATGCAGAGCAACAGGGAGGAGTAACCACAGGTAAATGTGGAAATGACTGTTGAATCATAATTTAATTTAATTTAATTTAAATTTAAATTTATACCTCGCCTTTCATTTGAGAATGCAATGCTGTTTACAAGGGTGTCCCCTCTTAATCACTATAACAGCAACTCCTATGTGGGAAAGACTGGGTTGGAAGTTGGAAGACAGTAGCCCAAGTCATCCCATGAGCTCTGTAGTTCAACCTAAATCTCCCTGGTCAAAATCTAGCACCTTAACTACTGTATCTAAATGTTCCTATTGTTTTAAGACATTTTTTTGCTACTACAGTCCACATATTAGAAAAATAGCATATCATAATATCTGAATCTTCTATAAATACCCATGAAAGTTTGAGGCTTGCCTAATACTATGCTAACTGATGCCTGAATGAAAGCTTATGTATATTCTTAACATGCTTGCTATTTAAGAACCAGATGATGAATGCTAGCTTTTCTTCCTTGTCCAAAAAAAAGAAAAAAGAAAAGAAAAAAAAGAATTTCAACAAAAGAATGAGCTTTTTCAGCTGCAGAACCCTAGACAGGAAATACCTTCCTGTGAGAAGTCAGTGTCAGTCTGCTGTTCCTCAAGACCATTAGCCACCTCTTAGCATCTTTCAGAAAAATGCATGCACTGGGTAGAACTGAGAAGTATTAAATAGGGACAGTTGAGAGCTAGTAGTAGAGGAGGGCTGTTGGTTAGAGAAGGAGCTGCTTTTTAATGAGAAGATTACAATGAAGGTGGCTGGAGAGAAAAAAGGGAAGGAAGGAAAAGAAATGATGGCTGCTGTGGTCAGAGGAATCAGAAGCTGAGTGGAATCCATGAGGGGCTGGTAAAAAAAAGATCCTTGCATTCTCCCAGAGGAGAATTCCCACAGAGGATATTGGGAGAAGGTAGAAAGCTGAAAGAGCAGAATGGTGTCCTGTCAACAGAAGATGAGGCACTGCTGTGCCTACTGAGAGCCACTGACCTCAGACTCAGATGCTTGCTGAGAGAAGCAAAGCAAGTGACTGAGAAAAGAGGGAGGGGGGAGAAGGAAGGAGAAGAGATAATAAAAGTCTCCAGAATGAAGCTGTAAGGCAATAAATGAGTCAAGAAAGTGTTAACAGAGATAAATAATGAAGGAGAACAGGAGAAGTAAACAACTTAGTGTTCAGGCAGAGAAGCCAGTATAGTTTGTATGTAAATGTGTAATAAACTCCTTTTCTGTAATAAAAGCCTGATCTCCTGCCGGGTTGCCATCATCCCTTATAAAACAACCTATGACACTTAACCAAGGGGTTTCTGTGGCTCCCTTAATATCTCTTAGGCACCAAGGGAAACTTTTTTATTCAACCAAATATTTTAATATTTCCATGATGCATGTTTGCTATTTTTATTTCTGTTTTTTATAGCTGGAAAATTGAAGGGTGCTTTCTATCAAGATGATTGCACTCTGATGCTAAGTTTCTGATGTAGGCAGTAAATAAATTAACAATATTCTAAATTTTTTGCTCCCCCCTTTTCTTCTCTTTTACCCTGTTCATGAAGTCGGAGGGAGGGGGGATAAAAGTGGACAAGCAGAAAAAGGAAAAAATTCACAGGGACAGAGAAGCATAGGTCTGACCAATTTTTTCTCCATTTAAATCATAGTTTACAAAAAGTTGTTGTGTGTGCACTCACTCACAGCTCCACAAGGGCCCTGTTCCTCCTTTAAAAAAAAAAAATGAATGAATGAATGAATGACTATGCAAATTGAGATGACCACTGCCAGTTTGAAAATGAATAGGGCTGCAAGAATCTGGATGACCACTAGATGACAGCAAGGTTTTCTGTATCTTTCTTACCATATACAGTGATCTCCGTATTTCTGTGGCCCTATTTTGATAACTGTAAAAAAAAAAAAAAGAAGAATAAAGCAGTGCTTGTTTGTTTTAAAGTAGAAGAAAAAGTAAGAAAAAAATCCTGGTTTGTAGGAAATAAATAATCCATAAACTCCAGGAGCATTATTCATTCTACTTTTGAAATAAATACTCATCTAGGCCTTTTAATACTTTAGTGATTTAATGTTAAGTGCATATTGCTTTGTGTTTTGTATTTCTTCTTTATAATTGTCTTTGATTACTGTTTCCACTGTATCTTTTGTAAACCAAAGATTTACAAAATCTTTGAGAGACATCAAAGGAGTGGGTATCACATAAATTTTGTAAAGAAATTTATACTTTTAAATAATTACCTTTAAATAAATAAATTAAAAAAAGACTTATTTTCAAAAGATGTACAAAAAGTAACAAGAATGTATGTTAAAAATGCAAACTGTATCACCCCTTAGAAAAAGCTGATAATTAATGGGATCAAGGTAGAAAATGAATTTAACTATTTGCTCATTTGCTGTAGTATTGAAGAAAATTTATATTCTAAAAGTAACAATTACAGTTTATATACTTTCAGGGATAAATTGCTATCTTCCAGCATTTGAAAATCTGGGTTGTACTTAATCCTTAATGGATGCCTTTTAAATATGACTGCCTATATAAGTTGGTTTTCCACCTTTTCTTCAATGAAATCTATGATAATAGAGGCATAGGCTGGTGAAAATGAAAATAAGAATACTCATTGTATTAACAAAGGTGAAAGTATTTGTATTCTGCTTGCTAATACAATATATTATATAAACTCATGAAGAACTGGTTCTTCTGAAGTAAAGGAACACAGCAGGCACAGAAGAGTTTTTAACAATATGTAATGGTGTGCTTTGAGGCAAGAGAAAGGTCAGGCATTAATGGTTTGTACCTGACTGCAAACAATGTTGGAGGACATGTTGACTTTTCCTATAGAAAGTCTTCCTCACAGGTGAATCGACTATCTTCTTTTCCCAGGATTTGGGTTCTGCTTTGTTCCAAAAGCACCTGAAATATTCCATGGCAGCCAGTTGTTAACAGCAGGAGGGAGGTCCTTTTGTTTCTGTCTGGAAGTTATTCTAACACTATACTACAGCTGAATTAATGCTGAATGATGCTTTCTGATATACAAGACTAGCTCTTCTAGCCTTAGGATGTCAATAGCTGATCAATTGGATAATAAATTGTTTTAAATGTAATTAAAATGACAATTGAATATAATATGAGAAGATCCTACAGTGATATGCATTACTATCAATAATATTTTGAGATTTGATTATTAGCAAAAATGTTGATTCAAATATTCGGAAAACTATTTAATAGCATAGCTTATGAATTGAAATTGAAAAGGAAAAAATGAACTATTATTGGGGGCTCTGAAAAAAATGTATGATTCACTAACAAATTGCATGTTTATACAATTTAGCATCAATTTTCCAATTAAAAATCTGAGACATATCTGATGCAAGAAGTCTTGCAAAACAACTGCAAAAATCTTTCATTTTACCAAATCTTTTGTGATTTAGATGCAGGCAATTGTATCATGCAAATAAGTGTTTAAGAACCATACTTGGAAATATTTTCTATGTGCTGCAGAATTTATTAATATTTAATTTGTCTTAAATGAGAAAAGTGTAAGTAATTATTTGTCATTCACCAATTACAGTTGCTACATAAACATTTCGTTTGAAAGATCAATGCTTGCAAATCTTTGCCACAATATAAATCTCTCAAGTAAACCATTCAACAGGTTTTGAGAAGAATGAAGTTAGTATATCTTTCATTATTTTTCATGAATATTTTTCTATACCTTTAATGTTCAACTGAATATAATTCAAACAGCAAATGATAGAAGACTGAATTTTCCAGAATTTATTATTTCATAGGTTAATATAGGAGACAGTTATTTATATCTATCTATCTATCTATCTATCTATCTATCTATCTATCTATCTATCTATCTATCTATCTATCTGACTGACCTACCTACCTACCTACCTACCTACCTATCTTAAAGCAATTAAAAATATAACTTTTGAGACAGGACTGGCAAAGCTATGCAAACTTACACCAGCAATGGACAGATAAAATGGAAAAATATTGACAGTACCTCTCAATCCACACATCTGATTACTCCAAATTGACTTTCTTCATTTCACTTAAAATGTAACGAACTGCTTGGAAACCATATCTAAGTATCTGTTAAGGCTAAGAAAGAAGTTGACAAAGGAAAAAAATGCCCCAGTTACTGTGGTTTTAATGCTTATGGATGAATTTTATGTAACAATATAATACTTTTCAAATTGATCTGCTTATCTTTTAAATTGCATCTTTTAACAGTTTTCAGTTGCATCACTGATGAAAACATGAGTTGAGTGTGTACACACAAATACAGAAATTTTTCAATTTAAAAAAAGAAAAAGGTAAATGGCAATACATAAATAAATAAATTGCATAGGATTTACTCTTTTTAAAGTTTAAATATAGGCCTATCCAGTGATTTTCAAATGTATTCCAAGTCAGACTATGAAATCTTTGAATTTAAGTAATCCAAGCCAATATTTATGTCTGAAAAGGTGCATCTAGATGCCAATTTTTCCAGTGGTCACATTTCTTTGCCACCACTTCTCCAGATTTGTTAGACTACCAAGTAGCTCTGTTCTAAATTACCATGCATTATCAATTATTACAACTATATTTTTTAAAAAATTGCTATTTAATTTTTACATGTAATTTCATTACTATTACTGACAGAAGCACCATCTGAAAGGTTCTTTGTTTTGTTTTGTTTTATCTGCAGGATGTATAAACATTTGAATTTGCCAATATAAATCCTATTTATATATCTACAACACAAGGAAAGAATTCAGAAGATCAGGGACTATTATTTTCACATTATTTTACATTGTGTAAATAAATGAGATTGTGGACCTGTAGACCAACCTATTATTCCTGATAGACACACTGCGAATCTATCTATCTATCTGTCTGTCTGTCTGTCTGTCCATCTAGCCAGCCAGCCAGCCAGCCAGCCAGCCAGCCAGCCAGCCAGCCAGCCAGCCAGCCATTATATGCAGAGAATGAAATTTACATGCATGTTCAATTACAGATTCCTAATTATTGCTATTCACTTAAAAATACTGTAAAGTAGATAATACCAAATCCAAAATGTTTTATTGATAAACTTTCTGTATCCATCCAAGATCCCAAAGACATCAGAAAATTTGAAGTAAATCAAGCATATACTTGTTCCTTAAATTTCTATTTCTCCTTTTCACAAATGATATTCAAAGTAATAAAAATAAAATTCAAGGACAAAGAACCTAATATTATTTGATTGTACTATTAATTTTTACAGAAACATAAAAGACAACATCAGTGCTGCTACAAAATAACTATTGTGATATCTTTCAGTCATGTCATCAAAGATGTACCGTAAGACTTCCAAACTGAGAGATATAACCCACAGAAAATACAGGAAAGTGTGAGAAGACAAATTATATCGGAGCTGGCACTCATTGAATGTTACCAGGCTAAAACCAACTATCCTGGGGGAGGCAAAAACTCGCACTTATGTAGTTGCACACTTCACTACTACATTAGTCAGGTACAAACAAGTTTGCATACATTTATGTTTCATTTTTTACTTTGGCTTGTTTTCTAAATATGCATTTAAGAAAAACCTTTAAACAAATTCCCTTAGATATACACTACTTAAATATTATTCAACATACTTCAGCCTGAAAGCTTCAGTGAAGAAGGTACTAGAACTCCCAATGTAATAAATACCAATTTCAACAAATTCACTGAAAGATTCAGTATATGAAACTGATAGGTAGTTCTCAAGTTACGACTTGAGGGATTGCCATCGCTAAGCGATATGGTTGTAAAATGCAATGTCATGTGACTGCATCACTTAGCAATGGCAATCCAGGCAGTCCCAGTTGTCACTGTAATCCAAGATATGTGGGTCATTAAGTGGGAAGTGGATGGAGTCCCAGGTAAGGAGCATGGGGGTGCCTCAGGTTGCGGAGGGAGGCCCGGCACAGGCCGCACTCAAGTCAGGGGAGAGAGTGCTCAGTGAAGTGGGAGCTCAGAAAAACTGGAGAATGAGGCTGCAGGGTGCATGCAATCGCAGGGAGACTGTGGAAAGAGAGCATGGGGTATATACATACATGTGTGCAAGCACAGGAGGCTGGGGGAAAAGGTGGTGGGGTATGTGCATGCATGTGTGCAATTGCATGGAGGTCATGGAAAGGGTGCAGGGTATGTGCATGCATGTGTGCGATTGCAGGCAGGCCGTGGAAAGAGGGCATATGTGCATACATTCACAGGTTAGGCCATGGAAAGAGGGCAGGGGGCTTGTGCAATAACAGGGAGGCTGTGGAAAGAGGGTGCAGAGTGCGCATGTGTGGGTGTGAGAGGGGGCATAGTGTGAGTGTAATCACAGGGGGGCTGTGGAAAGAAGTCGTTGGGTATGTGCACACATGGGATCACAGGGAGACCAGGGAAAAAGGGCATCGGGTACATGCATGCATGTGTGCAATCGCAGGGAGGCCGTGGAAAGAGAGCACAGGGTATGTACATGCAACTGCAGGGAGACCAGGGAAAGAGGGCACGGGGTGCGTACATACATGTGTACAAGCGCAGGGAGGCCTGGGAAAAAGGGTGCAGGATGTGGGCAAGCAAGGGGGCGAAGGAGGGCATGGTGTGTGCAAGCAAAGAAAGGCCGGGGGTAGGGAAGAGACTAACCCCAACTCCTTGCCAGCTTCCTGTTGACTTTGCTTGGAGGGAGCTGGCAGGGAAGGGCACAAATGGTGTTCATGTGACTGCAGGACACTATAACTGGTTGTAAGTGCTAGCTGGTTGCCAGGCACCCAAATTTCATTCATGTGACTGCAGGGGTGCTGCAACAGCTGGAACTTCGAGGACTGGTTGTAAGTCCCTTTGTTCAACACCATCATAACTTTGAATGGTCACTGAACAAATGGTCATTACTCAAAGACTACCTGTAGTAAAAGAGTTTCCAGACTGATTCTTGTCCCAGGAGACAATTAGGAATTGTTGTTTATGCTTTTAGATTGCTGAAAATCTCTACATTCTGACCTTGCAAGGCCTAGAACCAACTTAATCTGCTAGACAGACATAAAGCTGAGAATGCCTTACCAGCCTGAGAATTTGCTCAACTCCTTGTATGGCTTTTTTTTTTTGCTTTTTTTTAACTTACTGATTTTTTTTTTTAGATTTTTTATCCCACCTTCATTATTTTTATAAATAACTCAACGCAGCAAACATACCTAATACTCTTTCCTCCCCCTATTTTCCCCATAACAACAACCCTATGAGGTGAGTTGTGCTGAGAGAGAGTGACTGGCCCAAAGTCCCCCAGCTGGCTTTCATGCCTAAGGCAGGACTAGAACTCAGTCTCTACTCTAACACATATTATAAAACTGATATAGCTGTACTGCTTCAACCTGCACAAATGAGAGAATCCCAGAAGTGAATGCTCCCCTTCCTTTTTAAAAGTCTTGTATACCCTGATATATAGGTTAATCAGTAACTTACAAAGTGACCAAAGACTTGACTATAGATTTAGTTTGTCAAAGCCTATTGCTCTAGTCCAATCTTCTCCAACTACAGGTAGTCATTGCTTAATGACAGTAATTGGGACCGGAATTTCCATTGCTAAGCTGTGTGGTCATAAAGCATGATGTCATGTAACCGCCTTGCTTAGCAAGGGCAATCATGGCAGTCTCTGTTGCTGTCATTAAGTGAGGATCGTGAATCATTAAGTGAGGACCTAACATGACCGTGACTTGCAACTTCCTGCCAGCTTCCAACAAGCAAAGTCAATGGGAAGCTGGCAGGAAGTCACAAGCTCTGGACAGCTTGCAAGCAGGTCGGTGGGTGGTTGAGTGCTACAGAGTGCAGCCACGTGGGGTGTGGCTGCTGTGGTGCAGTGCAAACATGGCAAGGCAGGGGATGGCTGCTGCAGAGGGCGGGAGAGTACATAAGTGGCTGCTTCAATGTGGCACAAGCAGAGTCAGGCAGGGGTGGCTGCTGCAGAGTCTGGGAGGGCATGCAGATGACTGCTGCAGCACAGCACAAGTGTGGCCAGGTGGCTGCTGCAGAATGCGAGAGGGCGTGTACTACTGAGGGTGGGGGTGTACTGCAAGCAGGCTCATGCTATGCATAGGAGAACCTTGGGATCTTGTACTCCTTAGTCAGGCACCTCAGGAGAAAAGGCAGCAGGAGGAACTCACAGGAGCAACTTGCAACCTTCTCTGCTGGCTTCCCCATTGACTTGGCTTGTGGGAAGCCAGCAGGGAAGGTTGGAAATGGCAATCATGTGACTGCAAGATGTTGCACCCTTGTAAGTGTGAGCTGGCTGACAAGCACCCAGATTGCAATCACATGCCTGCGGGGGTGCTGGGATGGCTGGAACTTCAAGGACTGAGTGTAAGTATCACTCATTCAGCACCATCATAATGTTGAAAGGTTGTCCATTAACCAAGGACTACCTGTAGATGTGCTGTACTTTTTATCATACTGGCTGTGTTGACTGAGGGTGATATATCTGGAGAAAACCAATTTGAGGAAGATCTGAGTTACCATTCACTTGTAGAGGCTTATTTCCACCATTATGGCCTCTTAAATGTCAACACATTACTGTCCAACCCCTTGCACTTAGTTCCTGCATTCAGTTTCAAACAAAAGTACACAGTATAGTCTCAATGATTTTACATTCTAATATTTCATAATGGTGTGGAGGGCTACCTAGGTAGAGCAGTTGTTTTGGGGTGCAGGACTTAGAAAAAGACAGCAAAATAGCAAAGAGTTCATTTCTTATTCCTAGTTGTTTTGATTATGTGCCATCAAATTGGTGTTGACTCTTAATGGCCATCTCCAGAATGATCTATTTCCATCCTGGTCATCCAGGTCTTCCAACGTTGTACCTATTGCTGCTGTAATTGAGTCCATCCACCTTTCTGCCAGTCATCCTCTTTTTTTCCTTTCCTTCCACCTTTCCTAGCATGGTCTTCTCAAGGGAGCTGGGGTCTTTGCATAATGTGTTCAAAATACAATAATTTCAGGCTGGTTATTTGTGCCTCTAGTGAGATGACTGGATTGATTTGTTCTATGATAAATTTGTTTGATGACTTGGCTATCCATGGTGTTCTCAGAAATCTTCTCCAACAAGAGATTTTTAAAAGCTCCAACAAGAGAGTTTAAAAACATCAATACTCTTTCTATCCAGCTTCTTCAACTTTTGCTTCCATAGAGTGTCACAGGGAAAGCTACTGTCAGCACAATTCTGATCCATCATCTGATTTCATTGCCTTCACTGCTATCCTACTAAGTGTTAGTGTACGGCATATTTCTTGGCTGCTGGTTCCTTTATTGTTGATAGTCGATTCTAAAAGGCAGAATTCATCCACTGCTACAATATCTTGGCTTTGAAAAAAAATAAGGTGACCAGCTTAAATTTTCACTTTTCAAAAGTTACACACATGACCGTAACCTATACTGGACTTCATACAAATGTGTGAAAATTACTGAATCAGCATTTGGTAAAAAATATAGCTGGCAACTAACCAAAGCTGTTCAGTGCTAATCCCAGATGCTAATGATATAGTTTTATAGTATATCGTTTTTCTTTCCCTATTTAGTATTCCAAATGGTGCAGGGTAATTGGATCTAGACCCTCTTATAATACTCCTCAATGGCTCTGATCCATATGAATGATACTAATATCTGAATATGTTTAGGAAACTAAATAAAATGAATACAGAAATAAGTTTCTTTCGTGCTTACCAAGCTACTTCTAAGATTAGAAAAATCATGGAACTAGTAGAACAGGAATTCATCAGCCTCTTTTACTTGGCCTTATAGTCTTGAGCTACTCCGAGGCAATGCTGAGTTCATACTGTTGAAAGATCTAGAAGTATTTTTCAAAGTACCATGAATACCTTCACAGTATCAGTATTATATAGTCAATGCAAAATGTTTATAAATATTAAGGCTCTAAGCCTCATTATGAAGTATATCCAATAAAATTAGCTTCAGGGTCAAATTTCTGTTTTTTGTAAGATAGTATTCACACAGTATAATTTCAGTATGACATAATTAGGGTACTTGATTTAATCTTTAATTTAAAAAGATTTTTACAACAGAAAAATTTCTTTAAAAATTGACTGCTACCACATTTCAGCAGCTGTTTGCTTGACTTTAATGAGTTCGCTTCAGTATGTAATAAATAGGAAAGGTATTTCTCAGACAGAGAGCCAATTTGTTGTAGTGGTTAAGGTACCAGGCTAGAAACTGGGAGACTGTGAGTTCTAGTCCTGCCTTGAGCACAAAGCTCAGCTGGGTGACCTTGGGCCAGTGGCTCTCTCTCAGCCCTAGGAAGCAGGCAATGGCAAACTACTTCTGAAATCTTGCCATGAAAACTGCAGGGACTTGTCCAGGCAGTTGCCAGGAGTCATCATTGACTCAAAGGAACAAACAAACAAACAAACAAACAACAAAAACCCCAGATACTTTCAGAATGACTAATGGTAGTAAGGATACAGGATTTGCAAATATACAAAATCAATTTGTTTAATTTGGCATAGTATCAAATATACAATGGGCTGTTCTCTGTTTTTATACACGAACATGCACAAGAGCACACATACACAGCGTCTACATTATCAATAAAACAGAGCGGTCACATCAATACTAAAAGCAGTCATGAGAAGCCCAGCCAACATCCCATCTGTTCTCATGAATTATGTTTAAGAAATCATATGTAATATAGACATTTCTGCCTGCATATCATAAAGCCCTGACATATCCAAGCTTTCATTAAAAAGGCCTTGGGATGTGACTTGAATAACAATCTGTCTCAGCTAATTAGTATTTTCAGTTCAGCATATTCACTTTTAGACGTATTGCTGTTTGCACATAGTAATTTAGGTAAACAGATCCCTTCCACAGCTGCATCAATTAACACCGCTAATCAAAACTGAATTCAGGTAATTAGGTACGTTTATGCAAAAAGTCTGCAATTTGGGGGAAAAGCTAGATTCTATAGTAATAGTTCACTAAGCAGGAATCTCTTTTTGCAAATAAGATGAAGAACAAAGGTAATTTAGCCAAAATGCAAACGAATTGCAGATTCAGTAAAAAGTATATAAATTATATATCAACAATTAACTGAACTGCAACCATTTTTGGAGAACTCTCAGAAGAAAATTGGGTAAATATACACAGAGAGAGAACGTCCTTTTTCATTATTATTTTCCCTTCCTTAATAAACTAAGAAGTATTACAAGTAGTCCTTGTTTAGTGACCACAATTGGACAGCAACTCAGTGAAGTGGACTCCAAGGGAAATTGTGACTAAGCTTACAATCTTACTTCAGCTTCCTTTGCTTTACAGACCTGCAAAGGTCATAAATGTGAGGATTGGTCACAAAGTTACTTTTTCATCACTGTCGTAACTGCGAATGGTTGCTAAATGAGGCAGTTGCTAAACGAGGACTACCTGTAGTGAAAAAGGAACGTACTGTAGAAGTATAGTGACTGATTTCCTTTTAGCTCAACCGCATGGAGGCTTGTTGTCAGCCGTACTAGGCAGAACAGACCAAGAAATCAACTCCACAGAAAGGCTAAAACTACTTTTACTGAGATTGCAATAATCAAATCTTGCAAGTCTGATTGTGCTATAGCTCCACTCCTTTCTTATACTCCAGTGAATCAGGAGGGCATCAGCCTGAGCTGCTTCCAAATATTATCTCATTTCTCAGGACTTAAAAGATGTTTCAGCCCCCTTGCCTTAGCAACTATTCTTGCATATTTCCACCAAGGTGATTTTCCTTATTCTCTACACTTGTATTATATTCTTATGTACTTATATATGTATATATTATGTACTTATGTATTTATATGAATATATTACGTACTTATATACAAACATACATAGATATACTCCAAATACCAGAGAGACTAAATATCATCCCAATCATGATACCTTGAGCAAATTCACTTCAGAAATTTTCAAGGAGATTGGACAATTGTAAAAATTGGAGGCAAGTCAAAAAAAAAAAAAAAAGCCAGTAGAAGGCGTGATGGCTAGATACCTCACTAGATACTATGATTGAAGTCTTCAGCATGGACTTACAAATACTCAGAGAAAAGTCTGATTAGCTGCTGTTCCTTGGATGACGAAGGGTTGGAAGCAATTGAACAACTTACCTCAGTCTCTTACAATACCCATTTACAGGGCAATACTGACCTAATCTTTCTGACAGTGTTTCAGCAACCATTGTCAACTAGCCAATTCATCACCAGTCCTTCTTTAAATACTCTCATCAACACCACAAGGGTTTAGGTAATGGCCTTATGCGGTTTTTTTATTATATCCAAAGCTATTTAGTTCATAGTTCCTTTGACAAGATCTATTTTATTTATTCCTTGATTATCCCACCTTCCTCCAGGCAGGACAAGGCAATGTGCATTAGTTTCTGCCTTGCCACAAAAAACAAAACAAATTTTCTCACCCCAAGCCATGATGAAGGGTTGGCTGACACTGCAGTAAGGTCACCAAGCAAAACAGCCCAGTAGAATGGGCATTTGAACCTTGCCTCTACCTTTGTTTCTGACATTCTTGCCATACTTTCTACAATTTGTGTTAGAGATGACAATTGTTATTGTTGCTAACTTTTTAAAGAAGTTTTCTACTTATTTTATTATTGGCATAATCTGCATTATTACATTTAAACCAATGAGGCTATAGAATCAAGTAAATAAATCAGTTTGTTTATTTATTTCAATGATTTATAGGGAAGCCCGTCTCACAGCAGTGATTTTGGGCAGCATACATAGATCACATCACCATAACCATATATAATGCATAGTGCCATGTTTAAAACAACAACTCCCAAAACAAAAAGCCACATCAACATCAGAGCTTACTAACCTCCCGGCTCAAATGCCTGGGGGAACAGGGTAAAAGCTAACAGGGTTGGGGCCATCCAGATCTCTGGGGGGATGCTGTTCCACAGGGTGGGTGCAGCCATAGAGAAGGCATAACTCCAGGGCATAGTTTGGCATAGGTTTTTAATTATTTCACTTTTATTGGTATAACTATAAACTAGTATAATTGTTAAACCATTGGCATTTTACACATAACATTTTGCAATTTAATTTACAAAATTTTGCAAATTACTTTAGTCTCTCCAGTCCTGCTACAACTCTGCAGCAAGCTTGTTAGTAATTTACTAATCTTCTTATCTTAGAGAAAGGTAATGTTTGCAAGGATGTGAATTGCGTAAGTTTTCTATTCAAGACTATTTTATACATTATACTGCCAGAAAAAAATACCTCCACGTGTTACAGACACATAACAGTCTGATTGCTTGGTATTAATGCCTCATAATATAGGATTAGCCCTATTTTATCAAAATTATAACCCAGACATGGCATGCTGCTATTAAAAGTTTTCACATTTAAGGAGCCATTTACATACTACAATAGCCATATGAAACTTCCAACAGCTAGAAGCATCTTTGAGTGGCAACCACCCCATCACAACAATGGTTGACTGCAGGTGAAAATGAATTTAAGCACAGAGCCATCTTCAGCTTTCTGTCCACAAGATTTTACAGTTTCTCCATGTGGCATTATAAAGTTCATATAACAAAAGTAATGTACTTTTTCCTGAGACAGCTAAACGGAAGCAGAATAAAAATAGGGTATAAGAGGGAAAGATATGGAGTGTCCTCAGAGGAGTAAAAAAAAGTCAAGATGGTGCCACAATCGTATCATCAAAGCCCACCCCATTTTTGTGTTGACAGAAAGGGGCAGGGTTTCAATCACATGGTTGTAGGGGCAATTCTGACTTTTCTTTACACACACACGCACAAAGACACCCCTGGAAAGATAGAAAACAAGTTTAACAAAGAATTTATTTAATGGGATATTAATTTTTAGCATATTGAGTTATGGCTCATGTATAATTAGTCCAAAATTTAGGGGAAAATGGGAATATGAACCTGTCAGTGATAAATGCCTTTGTCAGATTGTAGCTCAAATTCCACAGGGGAAATTCATAAAAAGTATTATTGATTTTTTAAAGAACAGATGTTTAAAATGGCTGTCTCAGTGTACCTACCCCTGGCAAATTCCTGCTCTCATAATGAATCAGTATAAGCCTGAATTGATTTCTTTGTAAAATAGCATGCTATGCTTTTCATTAGCTGAAGATAATGTATATTTATTATTCTCTTTTATTTTCAAATTCTTATTCATTTTCTTCAATAGTTCCTCTGAAAACTGTCAGGGAAATACTTTCAGAACATTATCCTTTATACACCTTAGTAATAGTATGTATGCACTCAATGTTCCTTTACAAACTAAATAGGCTATTTTCTTTTCTGAACAAGCAACCATGATTTACACACTAGAGAAACCTTAGATGTTTCATCCTCCTCTTAGACCTAGAACTCTCCTTTTTCATCCTCTTCTTATAAATATAAAATTTGGCTTTTGGCAATAACAGAACTGTTCCTTTTTGGGATAAGCAAATATTTAAATAAATGAGGAAATCTGACCAATCACATGGACAATTCTCAACCAGTCATGAACTTCCGAAGAGCTGCATGGAGTTGCACAAAATGTTGTACAGTTCCAACAAAATGCAGGCCAGCTTCTGTAAAACAGCAGAGTGAACAGGTCTGCTTCCGATGGCCCTGGTGCGTGGTCGTGGAAGAGTCATGCAGCGAAATAAAAGCATTATTTAGGCATCATCTGAAAATAGTTGCTTGCTTGCTTGTTTACAGGGCTTACTGGCCATTGCAGCCAATATTCTTTTTTTTTTTTTTAATTTGGAAAGCCCATTGTCCTTGGATACAAAGACATGGAATTTAGACTCTTAAAAAGCCAAGGTGTTTTTAAGCACTTTAAATTCACTTGAGCTCTGATTTTGGGATAAGATTTAGATGTCAGGCTAACTGCTAATCCAGACATGGAATTGCATATAAATATTGTCCTATGATATCATATTATATTAAAGCACCTATGAAACAGTTACCAAACCTTTAGTTTACTTTACTAGGAAATTACCATTTTCAGGAAATAACAAATTTATGTTCCTTTTGGATCTCTTCTGTAAGCCCTTTGAAATAGGCCAGGTCAGGAAACAGATTCCACAAGGACTACTGGAACTCTATTTTATAGTTGCAGGGTACAACAATAGAATTTTCAAAGCCTGACAGATTTCTTTCCTATCAAAGAGAATCAAGCAGGGGAATCCTGGGTTTCTTTCTCACCCCTTCCTCTCTTTCAGGGCTAGGCTGCTGTTTACATAACTGGTTTTGCATTCTTTCTTCAAGATTTTCTCAGTACTTCAGTACTCTACTCTTTCACAGCATTCAATACCATCAAACCATGTATTCTCAGAATTACCTGCAAGAGTTGGAACTTGGAGACACCAACTTGCAGTCGTTCCAGTGAGTAATCACTGGGATAGAACGATTGAGCCCTTATTTGCTGCAGTGTGGGGCTCTACTACTCAGTCATCTTTCCCATGTTATAAAACATCTGTATGATTTTTTTATTTAGTTAATTTATATTTCAAATTCATGACTCTGGGTAGCTAACAGCAGTTAAAAACATCATATAGCAACCCATTACACACATAATTTACATATATACATAATGCATACATAATCAGCAGGCAAAGTGAAAACCAAAAGAACAGCAAACAATCAATACCACCATTGCATGGGCTCTGCCACACATCTGGATCCCCAAACATGGTGACAAAACCAGGTCTTTAGAGCCTTGTGGAAAGCCAGCAGGGTTGGGGCTAATGTAATCTACAGGGGGATTATGCTCTTAAGGTGGGCACCACAACAGAAAAGGTTCTTTTCCTGGCACTCCCTGATGTATGACACTCCCTGATGTATGGGCCTGGAGCATGCCTCTCCTGACGGACCTAACAGGACAAGTAAACACAATCGGCCCTATGCCAGGAAGGGCTTTATTGGTAATTACCAACATCTTGAATGAACCCAGAAGTACACTGGCAACCAATACAGCTTGCTGAGCACAGGTGCAACATGCTGATTGAGGAGCACACATAACTGCCTGCTGCACTCTGTAACTGCTGCAGCTTCCAGATGCATTTAAAGTGCAGCCCCGTGTAAAGCATACTGCAGTGGTCCATTTGAGAGCTGACCAAGGCATTAGTAACTGTAAGCACAGCGTCCCAGTCCAGGAACAAATGTAATTGGTGTATAATATGAAAAGGTGTATATATTGGTGTATAATATGTGCAAAGGCTCTCCTGGCCACAGCTCTATCTACTCCTCAAACAAGAGCCATGAATCCAGGAGGGCCTGCAAATTGCATGCTGCATCTGTTGGAATACTGAACCCCATCTAGAAATAAAGATGGAAAATCCGTGGAGGGTACTAATATGCAGAGCTACTTAGTCTTGCTAGGGTTTTGTTGAAGCCTGTTGTTCCTATCCATACTCCCACAACCTCCAAACACCAAAACAGAACCTGCCTGGAATCACTTGGGCAGCCAGGGGCAGAGATATAAAGCTGAGTATCATCAATATACTGAAATTGCTGGGAGACCCTAGCTGTCAGTTTAGGGTGAGATGCCATTTACATCACTACCCCAGACTGAATTGGACATGTCATGGAATGCCTGAACTGGTGGCTAGAAGTGATCAAGTACTGAAATGAACAAAAAATCCAGCTAAAATCCAGTAATATCACTCCCCCTAAAAAATCTGGTCCATGCATTGAGGTCTTCTTGGAATCATGGATCCTGCAGGTGGAAGCCATGTCCAGAGGGGCCTTTGGCCAACTTTTGCTGGGGCAGTAGTTGCAGCCCTACCTGGAATGGATGCCTTGGTGACAGAAATTCATGCCCTGATTACTGTGTGACTGTTTAATTGCAACATCCTCTACATTGGGCTATATTTGATGATGACTCTGAAAAGTCATTGTATTTCATTGTATTTAATAATTGTATTTTATATTTGTATTATTTATGTTTTTACTGATTTTAAATTGTTTTGTTGTGAACCGCCCTGAGTCCCTCCTTGTGAGGGAGTTGGGCAGTGATATAAATAATAATTGATATATAAATAATTGATATATAAATAAATAATAAATAAATAAAAGAGCCTGACTGCTATTCAGAAATATCTATTATCTATCTATCTATCTATCTATCTATCTATCTATCTATCTATCTATCTATCTATCCATCCATCCATCCATCCATCCATCCATCCATCCATCCATCCCACGTCTCTTCAGTCAGTATATTAATTATCAATAGGCTTCTGGTTAATGCCTCCTCTGTTAAAACTTCTGGAGAACAACAGTGGGAGAGTGATATTGATTTGATGTCCTATTTATGAACATCTGCATACAGATATATTTTGATTTAATATTGTATATACTTAAAACAGAAATAATGATGTGAATTTGGAAACAGTTGCTCTTTCAAAATCTTTTTTGTCACCTTCCCTTCCCTTCCCTTCCCTTCCCTTCCCTTCCCTTCCCTTTTTTTTTTTGTCTAAGTGGGACTTGATTAAATAAAGGATATGTCCTGCAGGTAAATTAATGGAAATGAATTTGGCCCCCAATTCATATGATTTTTTTTCCTTTTTACATTCTTGTAAGCTACAAATATGCATACATTTCTCATGAACATTCACTGGTTAACTTGATATCCCTCTTTTCTTTCAGAAAGTTAAGGCAGTATATTTACTGCTCTGTCCTCCTAATTTTCCCCATAACAGCAACTCTGAGAGGCAGGTTGGGCTTAGAGAGAGTCACTGGCCCAAAGCTACCCAGCCATGGGTTTCCATGGCTGACACTGGATTAGAACTTGGGTCTCCACTGGTGCCAGTCCAACACCTTCAACATTACACTCCGCTGGCTGTCAGTGATAATATTTTAATCAATATACAATGCTTTTAGAAAAAAAACACAGTTATTAAAAATAAACATGGAAAGTAAATAAACAGTGTTGTAAACTTTTAGGAGTCAAGTTCTATAGCACAAATCCATATCTGAAGACAGTATGCATGAGAGGATATATAAATAATCATGCTAGGATATGCAGGAAGTTAGCAAAGTGCAATAATGCTTTCATATTAAATTATATCTAAGAACAGGTCTGAGTGGAATGCTATACATGGTTAAAAAACTATTAGAGCATATTCATAAAGAAATATCGAATTTTCTAATTTAGATGTAATTTCTCAAGATTTTTAAAATAAAAAGTGAACATTTGAAAAAATAAAGTCAAAATTGAGTGTTTGCAATTTATAATCTATGGTTATAAATTAGGAATGGGTGATTGAGACTATCAATGGTCTTACTCATGTCCACTTATAAATAAGCTTGCAGAATTCAGTGAATTTTATTTCAAGGAAAAAAAACATAAGCAGTAAAGTTTAATTAACTAGGAACCTCATTATTTGATTAACTGTGGAACCTATGCCCTTCTGCATGTTGCTGAACTTCCACAAGTCATTGGATCCAATGATACTACTTTGGAGAGCAACAGGTTTTCATCCCATGTTAGCTAAAATATAATGCTAATATAAACTTCAAAGTATGCATATATAGTATTCTGAAATCTTTTTTTTTCGCCTATGCAATTTAATCCCTCTTACAGCAAGTTAGTTTCCTCTCTGTCATATTTTGTGGAGTTCCATAAGAAGATTTTTTTTCTCCTGACAGCGTATTTTAAGAGTAAATGGAAGGGCTAAATAGAAGATAGCTGCCACCTCAGGCTGCTTAACATTTACACAACAATATCAAGTATTTCTCTATCTTGGCAGTTGGTAGGAATTCAACTTTGATGAAAGAGAGAAATAAATTGGAAAGGACAGGAGACTGCATATTTATTATCAATTTAATAGCATTCATACATTTAAAAAGATAGAAACTAAGTATTCAGTGAAGTTAACACCAAGATTAAAGTTGGCTCACAACTGCTGTTTCTAACCTTTTCAACAGGGCAAAAAGAGATCTTTGTTCTTTAATATAATTAAAGAGCAGAATCTTCTATATTTCAACAATGGGCTAATTAGCTGTATAGTCAAACTGGAGAGGCCTATCTCATGGATCTATGGAGATCCCCCCCCCCCCGCAAAAAAATAACATCCAGGGGTTATTTTATGAACTGAACATGCATCTTCAGCTGAAAGTGGAAGAGTCAGTCCATAGACGTTAAAGGTACCATGATCAAATTATTGTCTTGTTTGAAAAAAAGAAATCCTAACAATTCTTGCACATGAAAAAATGGAATCTCAAATAGTGTTTTTCTATACTAGGCATTCCTATACACTGCTTTTCTCCTATCAACTAAAAGCAGAATTAAAACTGTGGCTCCATAAAGTACTTAATGTTACACTCTGTTATGCAACAATGCTCTTTTGCTATGGCCAAGAAAGAGCTTATTCAGAAGTGATCCCATTCAACAAACATCTCCTACAATTTTATTTAAAAACTTCCTCTTTGTGGACATAATGTTGAATTTAATATGTTATTTCAAATGACATACAGTAGTCAAAAGAACTTTTCACTTATCAGATTTTCTTAGGAAAAAATTGAAGAAAGAAGTGATTAAAGCACTTCAGAATTTAAAATTGTACAGTGCATAGAACTAATACGGGAGCAATTCATCAGTAATACTGCAGCACGCTGCACAGGTTTAGAGATTACAGAGATGTTTATATTAAAAAGCAGAGTAATCCTGAAAAGATTCTATTGTTTTTGTTAGTCTAGAGTGGCAAACTTGTTATTAGTTGAACATGAAATAATTTTTAAGGATTTTAAATTTTTTTAAAAAGTATTACATTTAGAAAAAAATGTGAAATGATAACACAGAAAATACTGGCATGTTTTTTTAAAAAAAATAAAGTACAATGAAAACGTGGTCAGCAAGCTTTACACACAACATGACCACATCCTTGTATGTTTAACATCTTTTTATTTTAAATTGAAAACTGGGAAAGTAGGCATGAATTCATGTTTCAAGACATTATAAAGAAAAATCAATCTAAGAATCATTCCAAAGTTAATAAATAATAAGACAGGTTTGACTCTGATTTAACATCTGATGAATCCAAATAAAATAAATATATAAATATATTTCAAATCCAATATAACATAGATTGAACACAATAAAAAATATTATAGGGATATTTCTGCAGAACAAATAAGGTTCTTAATCCCAAATCATTGTTCCTATTAAAATATAAAGTGCTAAAATGTCATTTTGTCAATGCCTCAAAACCTCAAAATTGTACATCATAATCAGAATTGTATAAATATAACTAATATATAAATTATTGGGCCTCTTCCTAACCTTTATATAAAAGTAACAAAAATCAATGTATACATATGAGTTACAAAGCAATCTTATATATGTTTCGTTTGCATAAGTGTCCAATACCTTTCTTTCCAGAGATGTAAAGACCACATTTTAAACTGAGGTACAGTTCTTTTTATGCTATATTCTGATATCACTTACCAGCTTCAGAGACTGATGTTAAAACTGAACAGGTTAAATGCTTTCTTTATTAGGCTACAGTATGAACAAATTAATTACCAATAACCAATAATGCAAGAACACAGTCTAACTGAACTTGATGTTAGACACAAGGAACAAATAACACTCTTTATCTTACCTATTTTTTAATCGTTTTGATAATAGTTCTGAAATTCCTTTGCAGATATCTTTTTCCATTCTGAATTCTAGAAAGTAATTTTGGTGTTCAAAGTAACACAGTCAGACTGTATCATGGTCCTTTTTAGTATACTATCTTCTTACTGATATAAAGGGGAAAAAAGGGAAATTAAAATGTCTTTAAAAACTTGACAATAACCATTTATTTCTTGTGTTTGGAAATTATATTGAGCTCATTTCTTTAGAACTGGGTTTTAATTTCTGAAAGCTTAATCACCTGAACAAAGGTTCATCAAACTTTAATCACCAATAAAAATTGCAGCTTGAGTCACCTGGGGAACATTTATTATATTTTTATTTTAATGCCAAATAACCCATTGCTAATCTGCTAACCCTTTATATTAGCACATTCACTATTAACATATTCCTAAAAGTTATTACTTCCTCTGAAACTATACAAAGAGTTCACTGCTACAAACCCCCCAAAATAATCCTATTAAAAGTCAGAAACATCTGCTGTGACACTATTTTAACATTCTTTTTATAATCCATACAGTTATTTGGTTATCCAGCTGACTTCTAACAATGTACTAAATCTCAATTACATGAAATATTATGGGAGTGCTGATTAAAACAACAATATACTTATTCTAGCTACTTATGCTTTTTCCTTCCATTTGAAATTTGCATCACTAATCTGTTTTCCCCTATTCTATTTATACACTTCTTTGTTCTAGGCAGAACAAAGTATTGATTTGTTTAAACCAAAGCTGAACAATAAAAATGTCAAGGAAGGTTAAAATTATTGTCTAATGATGATATGAAAGAATATTTCTGACTAGAGCAATTTAGAAAAATATGTTGAGAAAGGCAAACGGCCAGGCGCCACTTTTAATTATTTTCCCTGGGAATTTGATCACACAACGTAAAATTATCTTACTGAATCCTACTTAAAGATACTTACATATTAATATTTTAAAAATAGAGAATAGGCTCTTTTAATATCCCTTAAAAATTCGAGTTTTTATTGCTAACAGAGTAAAGAATGTATAAAAAAGAATAATTTCCAGATATATATTTGGAATGAGAACTACCTTCCATCACATTGGCTACTACATATTCAGTTAAACTGTATCCTTATAGGAACATGCTCCATTAAATGTATAATTTAATTCTAATAATAATAATTCACCTTTATCAACAAGTCAAATAAAGACTTCATTTTCCATGTGCTTCAATAAATCTAAGCAGTAGGAAAATGTATAGGATTTAAATGTTTTCCTATTAGTATTTTCCATGTGCTGTTCCATAAGCCAGCTATTGTTTCCTTTGTCTTTTTTCTACAATTCCACATTCTTTATCTTTCTCTTTGTTATATATGGCATGGACATACACATCACTGTAAATATTCCCTGTCATATATTGGAATGGCAATATCACAGGTACTTTGGGGACAGCTGTATGAGCAATAAAGCTTACAAAGAAAAAGCACACATACGCACGCACACACACACACACACAACCTCAAAGAAAGAACCCAGTGGAGCAATTCTTTTCACCCGTAAAACATATACGGATTTCAGATCAGATAATGAAATGCCTGGATATTTCCTAAATGTTCTGGGGAATTTAGATTCAGGATTGTAAATCTGATATTGTTAGAAACTTCTATAATCATAGTCAAGTGCCTAAATATATATACCGGAGAACATTCCATAGCATAATACAAATAGACACTGACTATATTTTAATGTTTATCTTACGTTACTTTTTTTGCATGACACAAACTAAGAAAATGTGGAAACCCTCGAGAATATGCTTGTAATTGGAGGGGGGTAGAATAACCATGGCAACAATGACCACATTTGCAACTGTTTTAAAAAAATAATTTCACAACATAATTAACAATGGTAATTGTGCAAACAACAAACATCAAGCAAGCATCAAATACTAATGGAGATATACCAAATGACATCTTGAAAATGAAAACTAAAATCTGACTTTATATGGACAATGCAGTTCAGAAACAAAGCACATACCATTATCCATTCAGGTGCTCTACTTCTTATTCTGCCCACATAGTTCTGCAGCTCCATTAGTCCAAAAGTCGACTTTGCCCTGCTTCTGATCTTTATGGGTAACAACAGCATCACAGTGTTGGCAATTTTTTTCGATTAAACTTCTCAGACACGGTAGCAACTTTGTTAATTATGATATTAGGCAGCTGGCGGGCACGATCAATCATCCACTATAAGAAAGCCAGACAACGAGACATCTAATCATTGCAACCAGAGCAGATAAATTTTGTTCCTTTCTTATACGTGTCAGAGATTCTATCCGTCCTGACCCCTGAACACTGCCATCGACTGTCAAATTTAGATTCAGCAAGCTCCCAGCTTTCCTTTATCCCTGCCTTAGATCTGAAAGTCCTGGTTATCAGGAAGACAAGCGTCACCAGCTGTCTCAGAGCAGGAAGGCAATCAGGTGAATAGTACTTATTATCTTTCATTGCTTGCTAAGGAATGACAAGATTGATTTGGGACCAAGAGCACATCCGTATCTCAAATATAGGCTTCAAGTTCAAACTATGATGCATATGTAAACTTGTACTGAGGGATTTCAAGTCTAACCTTATTAATAAAACACACTTAAAACTTAGGGAATCAGACAGAACCTCTTGAACATCTAGACAATTCCCTTTTAAATAAGGACACAAGCTGTTCCCATTGCCAAAATGGGTGTTCCAACTTCTACCCAGAGGTTGCATTTCACAAATGGATAGACTTAATTGGACCCACAGAAGCAATAGGTTTCCATTAAAGTCTTCTCTGTAGGCACCTTCTGTCTTAACTAGACTGACGGTCTGTGGATTCTTACAAATGCAACAGGCAGTACAATTCTATCTGTTACACTCCTAAATGAATGTGATGCGTTAGGTAATGTTTTACTGTTGCTACTGAAACTGCAAAACATATTGCTTATTTCAAATAGGAAAGAAGATAGGTATTGTAAGGTTCTGATGAAAAAACTATCAATAAAAATCAAACATACATTCAGCAGAGTAATTTAAAAATGCAGTTAAAATATAAGGAACCAAACATAAAAAGACTACTCAAGATTACACTAAAACAATTAAATGCAAAGTGCCTTGAATGAGCAGGATGGTTCTAAAATTGCAGCACAAATTTTTCTTTTCACTAATTACTATTAGCAGTTGTTACAGGTGTTATGAATAAACTTATAATGTGAAGCTCCACTTTAATATGTCATTTTTGCAGCAATAATTCACATTTTGAATCAAAATATTCCTTCAGTACTGTATTCCTCTTAAATAACTGTAGGGTTATGAGGAAACCCACTTACTTAGTTAGGGTTGTCTTAATGGTATGAAATTTATTATACTATTCTTGAGGTTAACTAGAAGATGGGACATGAATAAAAGGAGGAAGGAAGACAGAAAGATAAAGGCGAATTCAAAGTTCTAATACTACACAGGAGACTAATGATGATATAGCATACAACTAGAAAACAGCTCGCTTCATCCCAAAAATCTAGCAATCATAAATGGAAAAGCAATCTAATTAATTATCTATTGTGAAATTACTAAATGTAGAAACATATACATAAAATTAAAGCAAAAAGTAGAATTTATCTAATTAAAAAAAAAAACATAAATAAATTCAGAGGAACAATAGGCCAGGTAAATAACAGTATTAATTTGAATGGAGCTTACTCCCATTAAGCTGTGTGTTATGAATAAAATTGCATCCTAGCTATGCCATATAAAAATGTTTATTAATGTTAAGCTCCACTGAGTTTGCTGTCTGGTAAAGATGCTGTATTTTATTTTTAAGATTATACAAGACAGCACACTGCTTTCAAGAAAACATTGCTACATGTTTACGTGTAGTATTTTTTAAAAAATGTATTCACTCATTGATAATTGTCATTCAATTTTATTAACATATTCAACTTACATCACTAGTTCACACAGACAGCAGAACATTCTTTAAAAAAAAAAATAATTGCCACATACATCCTGTATAGTATGAAGAGAAACTCACTGAAAATCTTCATTGCTGAAATATATACATAATCAAATACTTATGAGGAAAAAGAAATCCTATCTTCGAGGGAGGGAAGATGTTTTTAACAGGAGAAGTCTTGAAAAAACACACTACACATAGAGTTGTAAGGATGGTATTATATTTCCAGTGTTACGTCCCTATGTTACACAGGTAATGAAGCTAGTGCCTCAGAATTAGTATACAGTCAATTAAACAATGGTATACTTATTATATAAAATGTAAATCATCTGTAATAATCGATTATATCCTTTCCCAATTTGTAGTCTTCCAGACATATTTCAGTATAACTCCCATAATACCCAGCCAGTTATTTTATTAACAGTAAAAACTTTACACGAAAAGTTCTTGAGATTTTTTGCACAAGTGTGAACCTTCATGCATGGGTGTCTATGGGAAGGCCTAGGGAGGGAAAATGATATCTGGATATAAGTATATAAGGGCAAGAGTTGTGTCATGGTGTGCGTGTTATCATTTTGACCAAATCTCAGTTTGCTGTGGATACCTGTACCTCCATGATACACCAGAGGTCTGTCAATATTGACTGCAACTCCTCCAGGCTTACAATATGAAATATTCCTAAGATTCTTACTTATCAGCAAACCTGATGTAATCAACCCCTCTGTCAAAAAACCAGGTTGTAGTGCACTCTATGAGAACACTGCTGCAACAAGAACTGTAGTAATCCCTATTGGTTACATGCTATTGGTAGTATGAGACTAGTAGCTTCCCTTTGACCTCATTGCTCTCTTCCTAATCCACTCTTTTTGTCTCAGAAGTTTGTTTTACAAGTCTACAAACTGGAAGTGCTGATGCAATTTGTGCATTGATTGCTTGATTTCTGTGAATTATGATTTCAGCAAAGCATCTGATCCCACAGTAGAACTATGCATCTCTATTAAATGTAATGCAAAAAGCATGATAATTAAGTGAAAATTGACCACTCGTCCATGATTCATGATAATCATTGTCAAACACTGAATGGAGTACCACAAGGCTCAGTCCTGAGTCCTATTCTTGGATGAAGATGGGAAGAGAATTACACACAATTAGATGGAATAGCTAATATCCTAGATGACAGAAGTGAATTGCAAAATTATACTGGAGAGTTAGAGGAATAGATTAAAAACAACAGAGTAACATTTGACAGAGAGCAAAGTATAGTTCTTCATTTAGGAAACAAAATGAAGCACACAGGTATAGGTTGGGGGATACTAGGCTGGGTAATAATACTTGTAAATAAGATCTTGGAGTAGCAGTTGATTACACACTGAGTATGATATGACTGGGAAAAAAATAAATTGCATCAATAAAAATATCATTTCCAAATAACTGAGGTAAGAGTTCTAACTCATAAGGAGTCCTGTGTCCAGTTCTGGATTAGAAACAAAGTGCTCTGAAGAGAGATAAAAGGAATTAGGAATGTTTAGCTTTGACAAGAAAAGCCTGGGAGGGTATATAATGATGACACTCTTCAAATATCTGAAAGGATGTCACACAGTTGAAATTCAAGACCTGTCGCTATTGTTCCAGAGTGCAATACACAATAATGGATTTAAGTTACAGGAAGGCAGTTCTATTTGAGTGTTAGAAAAATTCTCAAACAGTAAAACAGTTGAAAAATGGAACCAATTATCCTGAGAAGTGATCAGCAGAGGCTTCATAGCATCAATGGGGATGCTTTAGTTTGAACTCCTGCACTGAGGAAATTGGATTCAGTGACATAAAAAGCCCCTTCTCACTCTATGATTCTGTACTTCTTCTACTCTGTATTTAGTGCATGAATTATATATTTTTAAATAGAATAAATATAGTATAAAATACTATATGGTATTTTTAAATACAATATAAATTGTTTACTAGCAGGTGACTCAGGCAGAGTTCCCTAACCCTTTCAGAAGATCCTACAAGAGAAGAAAAGATGTTACAGAAGAACTGAGGGAGGGATTCCATTGGTCTGGAGTTCTCAGTTGCGTTCATTGCATGTAAACACTTGTTTCCCAAATGGGGCATTCTGAGGGTTTGGATGGGATAAGACATTTACTTAACATTATAGCCATGAAATTAATTTGGACATGTTAAGAATCTGTTCACCAGTTTAATGCATCCATAGCAACTGGAATGATCCCATATTCATTATTCACATTACTGAAATAATGTACTTAATTATATTGAATTTAGGCATTTAATCTGAAAATAGTCATTAATTTTTTTAAAAAAATGTCCCCAAAATCTAGGAATTTATATTTGGAATGTGAAAATTGATCCTTCAAAATATCTCACATCATTTGTACAAGGAGTATTAAATGTCAAATCACTATGTACTATAATGAATATTACTAAATCTTAATGCTAGTCTAAAAAAAAATATTCTAATGAGATAAATGCCAGTATAAGCTCACTAATCAGTATGTTATGGTATACAACTATCGTAGGATCTGAAATATTTTATTTATAAACATATTTGACATTTAAATCTCATATAGATACATGCACACACATAGATCCCCCCCCTCCAGTGAAGCATGAACTTGCAAATCTGGGTAGTTACCATGCAGTAACAATACTGTATTTCTATGGCATAAAATTACCAGTTCATTCAGATAATCTGCTTCAGTAAACATGTATGAAATATTTGTAGCTATGCAATTTGTTCCTGTCTGGGACAGCAACTTAAGATAATTTTGATTTTGTGGAGTTAAAATGGATATAACAGCTATATTCCTAAATCCATTCTTTTGGCATGTATGGAAAGGGGCTTCCACTTGTGTACCAATCCACCATAGGACTGCATTGAAAGAAAGTGTACTACAGTGGTAAAGGTGTTGGACTAGGACTGGAGATATCAGGTCCAAGTCCACTCTTAGCCATGGAAGGTGACTGGGTGACTTTGGACCAGTCACTGTCTCTCTGATCAAATTACCTGTTAGAGTTGTTGTGATGGTGAAAAACTGGAGGGAGGGAAGGTTGAACTCTTTCCTTAAGAAAATGCAGGATGAAAACCTAAGAAACAAATTAAAAACAGTTTTGAGGGAGACTTTAGATATGCTTAAAAGGATTGCCATAAGATTTAACAATCTTATTCATGTAAGTCTTACTTTCACATACATATTTATAAGATTGCAGCCAACTGAGTTCTGGAATAGATATCCACTGAGTCAGGAAGAAAAGTTCTAATGTTTATTGTATCTTGTTACTTACTCTACAAAACAGATCATTCTGCTGTAACTACATATATATTTTATTCAAAAGTAGAATAATAATGTGTCCTTGAGCTGAAGTTCTAGTGCAACTCCAAAAAGAGACATCTGGAAAATTTACTATAAAATTCTGCCCCTAGCCCCTCAAGAAATCTTCAAAGCTGGATTCTTTCTAACAGATTGTAAAACTGTATTACTGCCAAATCAAAAAAAGGAAAGAAAGAAATGTTGGATTCAGTAAAAATAAAGTGCTTTGAGAAACATGCCAATCTTCATATTTATTTGAAGCAAATTACTATCTCACGACTCTAGAAGGTACATGCAATAATACTATCAGTAACTGAAGTAGATTACAGAAGAAAAAGTCAGAATAACGTGAATAAAAACATTCAGATAATATATTCTCTATTACAAGCTTTATAATTTTAATAATCTGGATCCCCCCTACTCTGCTAGGCTACAATTCTAAATTATTATAAAGAACTTTCTTACATATGAAGCTAATTGGTTTGAACACCACAGCAGTTCCCAAAAGCAAATGAACGAACGTGTATGTTATACAGTATGTGCATACATATTAACAAAACAAAAAAAAGAGTATTCTTAATTATAGGCAAATGAAACAAGTACATATCTTGATATTGGTATATCAAATGTGTGCAATTAGTTGTATATTTTAATAAATATTTTCCATTCTCATGTAAAGATTTGGCTCATGTAAGATGTTTATGCTCAACAAACATACATTTTTTTAGTCATTTTGTGTATTTTTAAACTCATACATACCAAATGATTACTGTTGTAAGATAAAGCAGAACAAATAAAATTGATGAATTCATATGGAAAAATAAAGCTGGAGTGGGGAAGAAAAATGCATTAAGATGAAAGATGAAACAGATGCAATACACAGGAAAGATCAAAGAGCTCCATCAATTCATTCTGAGTGTCAAAATCCAGCTGAGCGTCAGAGCCCTGCACACATAATAAGGAAGGTTGACTAAAATATAAGGATTAAACAGATGAGCTGTCTCCTGTGGATGTACGGCAGAGATCCTGCTGAGCCACTTGTAAAGACAGTTTGGAATGGTACACCTGCTATTCTGCAGTCAAACCTACAGGAAATCCATCTGGAAAGAAAAATAGCTACTCATGTAGTAAAGACCTGCTTTCATGAAAAGTGTCCCAAGCATATATATTTTCTTTTGGAATGAAGTGGCTGTTTAATGATGTCATATTTTTGTTCCTTAAATCTGATTTCACAAATTGTTTAGTAAAAAATGAAAATGCAAAAAAATGAAAAGTATTATCACTGTGCATTAGGAATCATTCTCAGGTATTAAAATTCACTATCATAGTATAACCTGCCAATATTTCAGTAATAATATCATTGGGTAACTGTAAATTTGACCAATCTCAGTTTTGTAACAAAGTCCAAGTCAGTCTTTCAGAGCATTATGGCTCTGAACATTCATATTTACTTTCTAGTCTATATGATTGTAAAATGATTTTTCAAAACACTATAATCAGATTGTATTAGTAATGATGGAAAAAATGGAATTCATTTTCTATACATGCACACACACATATACACACAACTCTGCCAGCATCACCCTCTTGATAGATGTTTACAGGAAGAAGATCCCACTATGTTCAGTAGGAATTATACCCAAGCCCACTTTAAAATAATTAAAATTGTAAACTAATTAAAAACTGTGGATGGTTTGTCTGATTGGGTTAGATCCCAATGTATAAGACCAATGAAACTGATGAAACTTTAGTCATGTGTAACTAAGCTCTAATGATTTCAATGAGGCTTCTGTAAATCTCTGATCCAGCATAACCTTTATGGCATTAAAAATAAACTACTTGGTTAATCACATTAGTTAATAACATAGCTATATATTTATCCACTTATCAAACAGAAGGTTGATAAATACACCTAATATACAGCAATACTAAGATATGAATTAGATTGTATGTATTGTTCTATTGCCTAAGCTCATTTGGAACTACTTCCTGTGATATAAATTTAAATATAATGCTAAAAAATAAAGCTAAAAACTAATGATTAAGTAGATATAATAAAAGCTGAATTATATAAGCTTCCATCAAAACACTATTGTAGTTTTTATTTTTAAGGTCCCAAAATTTAACAGATCTTCAACATACAATTTTAAAACTAACATTGTGTCAAAAAGGAAAAAGAGAATTAACACTGGGTTTTCAATCTGTTAGCTAATACATTTAAATGTCATTTAAAAGAAATATTATCTACTATTGCAAATAGTGCAATACAAATTTTAAAAAATTATACCTTAGAAATGAAGGAAATTTAAGAGGTGGAGTCTTTGGGAACAGGTGGCAAATTAATAAATAAATCTGAACCTGATTCTTCCCCTGTATGACCAATTTTTTTTTTAAAGTGGATAAATATAACCAGTTTAAAAGTTGAGGGCTTTATTGGACTACAGACTTGATTAAGGATGGGAATCCTATCTCTGATGAATATATCTTGCAGAACTGGAGACAACTTTCAGCTTCTTTTCAGAGGAAACAACTACAGCCTCATTTGAGACTTTTTAAGCTCACAAGTCTTTCCAATTAAGAATATCGACTAAATTCTGTTACGTATATTAATGAAAGTCTTACAGGATTGTGTTACTAAATTGCAACAATATCCATAGTTACTTCTGAGCTTCTAAGAGATTGCTTTTACCTACTGAAATGTCTTTTTGAACAAAAATAATGAATATGGATGTTTAACATTTTGCATTTCTCCCAAGGATTATATCTGTACTTATGAATATTCCCAAATAAAGCCATTATTTCTTTTATCCTTAAATGCTTGTTTAAACAAGTAAATATATTTCTAAAGGAGGAAAAGGGAAAAGCATAACATTTCAGGTATCATTCTTTCTCTAATTATACTACCTGGCACTAAACTAGAAAGAGATCCCCACTAGTAGCCCCCCCAAATCACTGTTCAATGGGCTATCACAGAACTTCTTGTAACTACAAGACTTCTGTTCTAATTCATGATAAACTCAAATCAAAGATGAAACGTATAACTCAAAACAAAGTTTTACTGACCTGAAATGGAATGGATGGTTCAACCTTTATGTAGTCTATAAAGCTCTTGCTCTGATTTATCTATTCAGATAACATTAGAGCAGCCCTATTCAGATAGATAGACTTAAAACATATACATAAAAATAGAGGACACAATGCATGATAGATCTTGCCAAACACATAATAAATGATGTAGCAAAGGAATGTCACTTCTTCCTTTCTTTTTACAAATCGTAATTCACCTCTTTCTGAAGAATTAGGCTATTAGGTTGTCTTCGTGGTCAGTTTATACTCTGAGTCAAGCTTGTCCAGACAGTGTGTTACTTTTGCCAGCTTGAGGACCATGCCGTGCTTTGTATATTGGGGGGTTAGGATCCATCTAGAAGTGGGTGTCAATGATTTTATGGCTGCCTTAAATATTTGCAAAGGTTAAGGCAAAAAAATTTAAAATGACTAAAATTTGGCTGCCCAAACCCCTTTTGGGGCCACAAAAGGGATGCTGATGCACACATGCAGCAACTTTTTCTACTCCTCTTCTAAGTTTGAGGAGAAGGAATAGAAGAATGCCTGACCCATGACAGTGGCTAGGCCCTGACCATTTTCCCAATTATATAAGGGAAAAGAAGAAAAAAAAAACACCCATCCAAAATAATGTGATTTTGAACAACACAATCAGAATTCTCATAGCAACAAAAGGACTCCCTTTATTTTTGTTTATCCTGAAATCACACTCCAGAATCAGGAACAAATAGACTATTCCTGGTTTAATATGGGTGAATTGAGCTGTTTTCAGAGTATCTGAACAGCTGTGACATTGAACAGGTTCTGCATAACCTAATTGATGTATTCCTTTTGTAGCATATTGGTGTACTCGCATTCACATTAAAATGATTTTTAAAAACCATTTTAACCATTTTAAAAATGGTTTACTATCAACTAAAACACAAAATACAAAAAATAACAGTTTAACAGTCACTATATAAAATGACACATTCAATTTTAAAGGTGAAAGAAAAAAAAGAATAGAATTTAAACCATATTTACCTTATTGACACAGAAAAGGCAGTATCAATGAAAAGGTAGATCTTTAAAAGGTACCTAAAAGATGCCATTGTGGGTACCTCACAAATTTCAGGAAGGAGAGCATTTCAGAATGAAACTTTCACCAGTGGGAAAGCCCACCAATGAGTAATTCCAAGTTAGTGTCTGCAGTTCTTAGCAGATTTAAGAGTACTTCCCTGGATAATCTTAGCAACTGATTTTGTCTGTAACACTGAAGGTTAACACATTGTGCCTAAACCCCCAATGATTGCATCTCCAAAGATGGCAGAAATGTGCACATGGGATGAATTGCAAATTCACAGACAGCTTATTTATTTATTTTTGCACAGGGCTGGGTATATGCATGTATTGGCAAAACACAATCTCTACAAAGCGATATGAGTCAAATCAGCATCATCAGAAGGCTTCATATGTTCTCAGTGTGCCTCTGCACTGCAAAAAGGAAGAAGCTGTTAATGTGAAAAAAATGCTGCTTTCAGTTCTTCACTGAGCATTGGGATTAAACATGGGAAAGGGAGAGGAGTAGAGATGAGTGACTAAAAGTTTACCTTTAAATCAAAAAGAATAATTCAGTACAAGCTGTCCAATCATCATGCTTTGGATGAGTTTCTTTCTTGCCGTAAATGGTATCTAATTCTGTCCCCCCAAAAGCTAGAAGCATTACTTTGTTTACAAAGGAATTTAAAGAATTCTGCCTTCTGAATTCCGGATCTAATTTAGCAGATTGTTTTTCAAGAGATATCTTCACGATATCTGCTGTGTTTATAAAAATGTCTGCCAAACATTGAGGGATTATTTTTTTATGACCCCAAGTTTTTAAGGACACTTTTTACACAACCCTCTCTCCCCTTGCAACTATCTTTCAGAAAACTGTAAATATTTATGCACAGATCTTCTAATTCTTTCAAAGGAGAAAGAGGTGTCTATTGTTTGCCTTTTTAAAAGATAAGAATTTAAAGGATAATAATTCCAAAACCTCTTCACTTGTTTCTATTCTGTTTCTCAGAAGGACTTCTGTATATATTATCCCTTTCTGTTTTTTAAAAGAAATGCAATTACATTATTTGTATTTTCCTGTCCTATTGACTGGAGGCACAAATCTCAAGTGAAACTCAGGACCTAAACTGAATTGGGCAGCATTTCTTTCAGTCCAAATCCAATATGTTCTTTCAAACCCTGAATTAAGCTTGAACCAAACCTTGTGGTTCTACATGTGCTGTCCTTCTGTCCATAATACTCCTGTAGTTTAAAGAAGAGTATGCATGTATTTAGGTGTAGCACTGCATTGCATGCCAGTGTAGTATAATATAATGTAATGTTGAAGTGGGGAGGTCAAGGATCTAACTCCACACAGCCTCAAAGCTGACTAAAGCTTAGCTGACTTTAGTCTCTTGCAGCCAAAACCACCTCACAGGATGATTGTTATAGGACTGAAATCGGGCTTTGAGCACTCAGAGAAAATGCAGGATATAAATACATTAATAAATAAAATACATACAAACTTAGGCATGATTTGACTTCAGATCCATAATGCTTAGGTAACTAAACTGTCTACCTACTTCCAAGGAGTAAGCATAATTTATTGGAACTTACAGCTGAGTAGACACAAATCAGATTGCACTATATATTTCTTTATTTCATCTTATATTTTCTTTCACACTAATATGGCAACAGCTGCCTTTGTTACCCTATTAGAAAGAGGGAGTGCAATCACAGCTTTTATTCTTGTTCAGCTGACAGGACAACCTCTTTATAGATCTGTATACAGCTGATATATGTGATTTCCCTGTTATCTACTGTCTGCAAATACAAGCCCTTGGATTGTTTACCATGAGGTAGTAACTGGCACCAGATAAATAAGTCTAAAGAGGCTGATGTGAGAGCCCTTCACCTATTACAGGATTCAGATGCTTGAACATTCAGTCACTATGGCCAAACTTTCAATGCATCATATAAAGCATAAATAAATGAAGTGGGGAATGGATTATTTTAACATGCAATCACAACATTAATTAGATATAATTATATTCACTTAACTTGATTTATATTTGCAAAATATAAATAGAACAAATAGTTAGCAATTAGCAGAATAATCAAACCATATCAAAAGGAGTTACAGAAGCTGGTACTGATAGAGAAATTCATTTGGAAAATGTGACCTTAAACCATTTCAGTAAAAGCCCTTAAAACCCCCAATTTAACATAAAATATATAAAACTAGCTTTATCGGGTATTACTGCATTTTATCATAGATGGGGATAGACCTGAAAATTGGGCAGAATGTGTCATATTTAAAATAATTAAGGAATGCATTGCAATTGTATATTAAAAAGTGTATTTAACATTCCTAAACTGTTCAAGGCTAAAAATAGCAAATTAGATACAGTGATTTAATTTGCATCATATAGTATCTAATTTTTATAAAAAAATGTTTTGGTAGTAGTGAAAATTTAAATAAAAAATTAGTGGACAGAGGGAAAAACTAAATTCTTCTTGACCAGGCCTAAAATACAGCTTTGCAGGTCTTTCAATTTCATTGTGTATCACATACAGCCGCACCTTGGTTAGCAACCATTTGCAAATACAATGGTAATAAATGGTAATAAAAAAATAATTTTCTGACTAATACACACGTTTCGGTCCAAATTTCCTACACCTGACAATAAAAGCCTTCAGTGTGAAACCAATTAAGATCTGGTCAATTTCAGGCAGCAGGGCAAGGGCTGGAGGGTTCTAATCCACTAATTAAGGTCATAGAGCTGAGCTTGTTAACTTGTGGTTAGCATTTTTTAGGGAGCACTGAGTTATGGAAAAAAGCAGCTTAGGAAGTGATAGCATGTTCAAGCAATCTCTCTGCTCTGCAAGGAGGGGAAAAAGGGGGGGGGAACGTCAGGCACAGGACACTGTACCAAAGAATTTTATCAGAATGAAATAGCAGCAACCAGTGATCTTCACAGCATCTCTCTCTCTCAGTCACATGTTCACTTAGTGACCATTTTGCTTAATGGCCTAGTTGTTGGAACAGACTGTGGTCGCTAAATGAGGAGAGGATGTATTCTGATTCTAAAAAATATTTTTGTCATAGAACAGAAAACATATCAGCTGCTTCAGATAATAAATAACAATAAATTTGATGTTAGCAATAAATACTTCTCTTTTATTCACTGAAACATTTATTCTAATACATTAAAATTTCAAATTATAACTAGACAGTGTTAAATTCTTGTTATCTATTTGTCTGATAATGTTTTGTGCTAAGCATACAGAAGTTATTCCGTTGACCAAAGAATGTCATCATAAAATTACCCAGTGAAATTTGGTAACTTGCATTTTATCCCCACTGAATTTGGATTCTTCAAAAGCATGATAACCAACCACATGATGCAATCCAGAAAGAGCTAGCACTAGTTCAGTAGATTTCTAAACAGCACGGGTTTAGTGACAGTAAGTTTCTTCAGTACTTCCTTTTCCCCACAATGCCCAGTAAACCATGTATGTTTAACAATAATATGTTCAATATGCCACGCTTGTTGTTTCTCACACATCAAGCCATATACCAGAGCTTATAAACCACAATGATTACCCAATTAACATATTGTGTGACAAAGATCACTGCTTCAAAGGTTTCAGAGATGATGCTAGGATTACACTGCTCCCTTTATCCAACATGAAGCCTCAGTTGGATCCTAGCTCCCTCTAATAAGGAAAAATGTTCTTTTTGTTCAGAGATAGGCAAATCTAATACCATTTAGACAGCCATTTTCAATTAACTGATAATAAGGGCTGGAGGAAAAAACAGCAATATTTTGGGTGCACTTGTGTGGAAATGTGGATATGTTTTGCATGTCCATTTTGAATTTCTATAGTTTGTACACTTGGACCAGCTCACAACACTCAATTAGAATGAGCCCAGCCTCTAGATACACTTCTTCCTCTTCTTGTAGCCTGTTTATCAGATAATTTTAGTTGCATTTGCCATGCTAAAAACCTATAGAAAAACTATGGCTGATTTTAATTTGGAATAGTGGATTTTAGCAACTCCAAAAATTATATTTATTTCCACTAAGTATATTTAATATTAATCACCTAGGGTTTGGCTAAACTTGATAAACTATATGGGTCCTTTCAACTGCCTGATGCAGTAATTCTGTGAAGAGGGGTTGGGAGAATGCTTGAGCTCCCAGGAATTGTAAATCATATTCCTGTAATGCTAAACCACTTGTCAATGTTATGTCTGAATGCAGAAATTTGTATATTTGTGAGAAAGTTTGGTGTAGTGGTGAAGGTGCTGGCCTAAAAATCAGGAGACTGTGAATTCTAATCCTCCCTTAGGCACGGAAGCCAGCTGGGTGCCTTTGAGCCAGTCACTCCCTCTAGCCCAACCCACCTCATAGGGTTGTTGCTGTGGGGAAAACAGGAGGCAGGAGTTGTATGTATGTTTGCCACCTTGAGTTTTTTATTTATTTATACATATATATATATAAAGGTGGGATAATAAGAACAACAACAACATTGAGAATAACAGACAGAATCCTAGTGAGAAACTAATCATAGATCTATGGGGGTAAAGGACTAAGAAAATGTACTGGCTACAGTTCATAGTCATGATATGATGTGTATCTGCACAGTATCTCTATCCTTGGGTGCATATGTCCTCTTCATTCATCTGCATTATTGTCTTGGAAAGTTAACGCCACATTAAAACAAGCAAATATTGAAGGGCACATCATTTTTAAATTAAAAAAAAAATAAAGATGGGGTTAAGCAATATCATCTTTAAATTTGTCCCAAATTTTTAGTCACTAGCAATGTTAGTCACATTTGAATTTGCTTCAGTATTCATGGATGACCATGTTGTAGTTTCCATTATCTCTAGAATGCTTCAGCTTTATCAGCAGCCCATGAATTAATTAATTTCTTTATTAATCCAAATGATTTTCTTCAATTTTGATATGCCCTCAAGCTGTCTCACCAAGATCAACTCCCTCTGTGTTCCATAAAATTGTAATCAATCTCTATTATGGTCATGAAAATGGTATTTGTCACTTTGCTGAGAAAAAATAATCAATATGTCTTCTAGGGCAGAACCGGCATTTAATACATCGAATTGATGCCTGTTAGAGAAATTTAGCTTGCCTGCAGCTTGAGACAAGCTAATAGAAATCCAAAAAAATTGTTGATGTTTGGCAAATGAATATACATGCATGCCTGACAAATTAATATTGGGGCATCAAGAATGCACTGTCATTTCATATACTGAAGAGAAAATAGATTTGGACCAGCAAATCCCAAAAGAAATCTTTTCTTTTTTAAAATATTAATCCACCAAAACCATGTATAAACGGAGTTGGCCTGTGTTTAAAAACTGAAAGATTTTCTCTACCTCATATCTAATGCTTTCTTTCTGGAATTGTTAAAATGAAAAAATTTAACAGACACAACGACTAGCATAAAAATATAGTGGCTATAAAATGTCAATATAATCACAATATATAAAAGATTACATCATTTATTAAATAATTATCTATTTAATTATTAACATTCATTCTTTTACACATTAAATTGCTTTGGGCTAGTCCTACCCCATAATACCAGTTACACTTTTAAATTTTTATTTAAAAATAAATATAAACATGGGGATTTAGAAATCTAAATAAAAGATAATGCTATAGTAATATGTAAATGACATCATTTTCCAAGAATTCATTAAAAAAAAAAAAGACTCTGGAAATTAACATAAACATTACTTTCCCATTTGTTTCCATCAGAACAACAGATATTCCTACTACATTGTAACCATTTACAAATGGTGAAATAAACATAAATTTTGTGAAATTAAACATAACATTTGCGATGATGGCATATTGCATCTCCTTTTCTAAGGAACTGCCAACTTATGCTGTATAAATGAGAATTTTACTTGTTTTTACACTAAATGTCAAACTGTTTATCAGAATTATATTTTATAAAGCATTATATTGTCAACATCCATGCAGTTCCCAGTTTGAGATGAAACATTAATAGTTCGAATAAGACAAAGTTATTATTAAAGAAAGTATTCCTGCAGGTAGTTAGAAATATCATCTCTTTTCATCAACGTTGTCAGGTCTTACATGCATGGAAAAGGGCACATGCATGATATGCTTCACAATGATATGATCATTGTCTTTATTCTTTTTTTTTTTTTTGGTCTGAACCAAAATAGAAATCCTGCCAAGAAATCAACACTGGGAAAAACTTGCATGTATTCCCCACCCACCCCTCACCACAAATATTCACTTGGGCATATAAGAGACCCAATAGAGACATTAAATACGAACTGCTCTACTCTAATATACTGAACTCTAAGAGAAACACTCCCACTGACTTTCCTTTAGCTTTCATATGTATAATTTGCACGTGTGTATAATTTGTAAACTTCTCATATTTCACATGAAAAAAGCACAAATTCTGCAGAGAAAGGGAAAAAGCAAGCTATTCTTTCAGACAAGCTACCTTGCAAGAATTTGCTAACATTTATTTGAGATAAATGCAAAAGTTTCAGGAAGCTAAATTGGACACAATTTTTGATAATTTCTTGTCAAACACCATTTTCTTAAAAACAGAAATCTTTAAATGCAATGACATTATTTTCTCTATAGTTTTTAATGCCAGTGTGGGGCTATAAGTACTACAATAGGATTGTTGGACTGTGAAGATTTGTTAACTGAGCAGGATGATCAGTTGACATTACAGATTGTGATTGTGAGCAAAGAACTTGAATTGAAATGGTTACATAAATTAATGAAAGGCTCCAAATCCTAGAGTTTCCTTTGTATCATATGCTTTTTGTAAAATTTTGCAAAATCATCTCTCTTCCATATGCAGACAAAAAGTTTAGCAAAATAAATAAAAAATAGACAAAAAACATTCACTTAAAGCAAACACTAAAGTCAAATCATTAATCTTCAGGATTTGCAAGTCTGTTTGAGAAGAAGTGTTGCACTGACATCTGGTGTGTGAGCTGACCAGCCCAAGTCAGCATAAATCTAATTTAGATTAATTAATTCGGACCTGATTCTAATCACGTTTAAATTTCAAATCCAAATTAATCTTTCTCCATAAAATTGTTATTTCCCTCCCACCATTTTTTAGGCTGCTTAGCTTAAATTGTGAAAGAATTTGTGGTTTTCAAACTACACCACTGTACTTACATACCCATTTTTAATTTAATATCATTACTATTACTTTGCAAAGATTAATGTTAAATTTCTTTGATACTGAATACCACTTACAATCTTACAAGATTTTACTGACCTTACACCTGAGATCTCCTATGAGATTCCAACATTCTCATCTATAGATTTGTCAGATTTTTGTATTTTCACCTGAGATCTACAAGATCTCAGAATATCTTTTGTGAGAACACCAAAAACTCATGAGACTTAGAAATCTCATGAGATTTCAAGCACTTTTAATTTTTTAAAAATAATAATTTCATATGTTTTGTGTCCACTTAAAGTTTATGCTTATCTGTCTTTATCAATGTTTCCAAAAGGAATTTTGGCTTTTGATACATATATTCCTCCTTATAACATCAAGTTCTTCCCTTTTTTCTACATGATAGAAAATAGTACACACTTTGAAACAGTTACATATCTGTATGTGGGTGATTAAACAGAACAGGACTTTCAGTATTTAAGCCTAGCTGGACAGAACCCTTTGTTCAAGTAATAGAAATAGAAAGCTAATTTTTAATAGAAATAGAAAGCTTATAATTAAGACAGCAAGAAGAATGATACTAGGAACTGAATCTACTTATCAGGACATAAATCTCACCAAAAAAACACAGGTGCCAGTCTAGTGGGCAATAGTTTACAAGACTGTACACACCAACTACTAGATGAGAAAAACATTGTGATTATGCAATCTTAGCAATATCTGTTACAGGTACAGGTGAATTTATTCTGAAGTAAGCGTATGTTTGAGATGACCTTACATAAAGAATTGTACCATTTATTTGAATACTGCTTACCACATCTAAAAATATGCATATGAACCTGCTTATTCATAGCTGTCATTATGTCATAGGAGCAACAGTCATATGAGCATGGTCAAGTATAGAACACCCATTTATCAGGAGGTAGCCAAAGAAGTTACTCTCCTACACTCTCTCTAGTCTCCCAGAATGCTCATTGCTACTCCAGGTCATAGTTGTCTTTTTCTGAGCAGGTTGGCCACACTTGGAAACAAAGCCTTTTCTATACCTAGCTATCATCCATAGGAAGGTATATGAGGCTTACAGTATGTGTGATAAAGAGGATGTAGGAAATGTTACAGCATGCTACTGTCTCATTTATTTCTTTCTATTTGATTAAAAGACTTGAAAATTAACATTAGAAGCAAAAGGATCAGGAACCAGGCAGGTGCTAAGGAATGTATTCACCGACCTGTGGAATACCACCTAGTCTAGCCTTGTTTATACCCATATAATAAGGAACAAAAATGTTAGGATTGAAATATAATAATGAAATATAATAACATAGTTAAATATAATAATTAAATAGGAGTTCTATCTCAATGTAAATTATGGCAACAGCAAAAATAGTAGATATAAACAGTCATTACAAAAATCACACAGCCAAACACATTTCCTGAGGGCGAATTTGAAGGGGATTTGGCAACATTTCAAACCCCTTTCAAAAGTTTATTGTTTATTCAATTTAACTATCCCTGCTTATACTCCTTACTCCAACAAATCTGCCACTTTCAATTGTCCTAAGAAATCTAGCACTGCTAAACTATTCCTTCTCTTTTGCTGCCCCATGTTTGGAATATCTTCTCAGGTCACTCTTGTGAGGAAAATACGCTCTGGGTGAAAGAAGGAAGTTTTTAGAGGCCTCAGATGAATGGTATCACCTTAATAAAATTGAAATATAAAGGAATGCGCAGGCTTGTGAATGGGGCTGATTGTAAAAAGTCTTACCTCAAAGCCTTATCACAAATATCTCAATATACAAGGCATCTGTCTCGCAGCAGTTCCTGGCATTTGGCACCTTGTACTACCTTGTTTCTTCCACCTAGTAAGGCTATTGTTTTCCTTGAAGATAGTAGACAAGAAGAGGGCAAATACGCAAGGCATCTGTCTCGAAAGAGGATGAGGTAAGAAGGAGGGCAGAAAGTAACTTGAGATCTATTGCTTACTGGTGTAGGCCTGCATTATCACATGAATATGTATGTACGCATTCTTTTCCCTTTCCCCTTCTTGTAGAAATATATAAATATCAGGATATCCATTTTGCCTGCAGGGGAGTGTCTCCCACTAACCCTTGGTGGGTCCCCTCCAGTGCACACTGTCTAATAAACACTGCATTGAAGCCTTGATTATTTTGCATCTGAGTCCTGCATTTTGATTCCACATTCTTTTTATTTTTTCCACCTCAACATAAATTATATAAAAATTGGAAAGTGTGAAGAACCCTTTAGCTACATTGTTACAATAAATCCACCTTTCCCAAAGTTTCATTATATTGTTTTCATTGTTCATTTGTGTTCATTTTGATGTGCTGCTGCATAACAAAGAGACAGGAGGAGAGAAATCACATGAAAGCTAAGAGGGACCACTGAATCATCAGGGCCAGATATACAACTGAATAATAAGAGATGGATGCCTCAGACATCAGAAGCTGGGAGGCAGAAGCTTGTTTGGAGTACTATTTGGAGTCATATGGTCTGCCCTATAACTAATTGCCATGTTGAATAAATACTCATTATATTAATCAGCTTTTAGATTTGGACATGAAATTGCAGCCATTTTGTCTATCATCTCAGGCAGCATATCTTAGTGTTGCTCTCTTGCACATTACACTCAGTGCACATCAGGCTGGAATGGTTGGAATGCTGGACAGAGATCTTGCTGGTAGAGTTGAGACCATGGCCTCAATAAAGGCACATCAGCTTTGCTTTCTCTGCAGGATTGACATTTATAATGCAATCAATATGCCAATTTAGTCACAAAGTGACTAAATCATGACAGAAGCTGGTCCATCAGCTAAGCTTAAAATAGCTGCAGTGTTGAAAATTAAGCTGAAATCCAAGGATTGAAAAGTTGGGTCAGATGCTTTTGACCACAAACTATGACACTACCTGTTAAAAAAAAAAAAAAATAGGAAGAAAGGGTTTCAGGAAATTAATCAGGCCAGATCTTTAACCAATATACTTCTTTTTTGTTGATAAATAGGTATCCACATAGCCTATTTTTTTAATGAATATTGGGAATACTGGTGAGTGTTGAAGGTTTATTTCTTTGAATGTTGTTTATATAAGTAAACAAGGAAAATGAAAGAAAAAATCCAAATAAGGAAAATAAATATTTTTTAAAAATATGAAAAATGAGATACCATAATCTTCTATTTAATTTATTTATTATTAATTTGTTAGGGTATTATTTCATCAATAAAAAAAATTAAACAAAAGGGAAGAGTATTGGGGATGTTGCATTCTATAAAACTCTCCCTTAAACTACTCTGAGAGCTTAGAAGCTCACTGATATCATGGTTGATATGCTTATGAATGATACCTTAATAGGTGCTACATAATGAAATCCAATTCTTATTTCCTAAGAAGTAAGATATACTTTCTTCAGGAATGTATGTACAGTAATTTGAGTTGTGATTTATTGAGAATAGGAAAAATAGTTTTCCACAGATGAAAGTTTTTGTATCTCCATATTTGTTCATAACTCGATCTCTAGAAAATATAGTTGAGCAACACATGCCCATGAATTGCATAATCATAATCTTCAATTTCACTTAATATAGTCCCAGTACCAGTCAACATCTTCCATCCTTTCCATACATTTGAATAACTGCCACTGTTTCACGGAAAATTAGAGACACTGGCAAGTAAATCCATGGGTTAATTCAGAGGCTAAACAATCAACAGCTATATTACTGTAGGGCAGTGAGTCTTTAGTGGGCAGAGGCAAATGTGGGCTGACAAAGAGAAGGAGAAAGAATAAATGACAGGGCAAAATACTGAGTTGAGGCCATAAGAGACTCTGCAGAGAAATTAGTTGATTTGCTTATACTTAGTGAATTGAGTGATAATCGTATTTGGGGCTGAAAGGTAGTATCTACTGAATCAAGGTGGCTAGAAATCATGAACTGTTACTTATTAAACCAAGGAGTTGGAAGATATCTCATGTTTCATTCCGTCTGATTTCAAATCCCCATCTAAAATTATTCCAAGAGCATGTTTCATTCTGTCTGATTTCATATTGCTACCTCAAATTATTGCAAGAGCACTTTCTTGAGTCTAGCATTATTTATTCTCCTTTACACTTTACTTATAAGAAAACATCAGATCATTAAGGCATCAAAAAGCTGCACCTCTGACCCATAACATGCAGTTCCCCTGCCTCTCTTTCCATGCCTTAGTATGGAAATCTGAGCTATAGAGGCCTAAATGCACTGATCTAGATTTTTACAAATCTAGAACCTTGTTTACTCACATATAACATTGTGGTTGAAGAAGTGAAGCTTTATAACTGGTTTAATCAAACAATGTTCTTTCATGAGTTATACATGTGACTATACATAACACAATGCAACAGTTATTTAACTTTAGACTATAATTCTTAAACGATCTGATAAATGATTTGATAACATCTAGCCTATATCACAAAACCATGTAAAAATTTTAGTTGAAAATTATTCAGAATAGAATAGTATAACAAATGTTAATAATATATACTCTGCTAATGTAGTACGATAATAACACTGATTTCTATGATAATTTTGTTCATCATCAAGAACTTCACTGGATGCTGAACAGCAGTACATCTAATCTGCATATTATACATAAATAGCTGAGAAAAACAAATCAAAGGTCCATTCAGTTTTATTATGGTCATCTTATGGTGTTCTCATCTGACCACTGTAATTACCTAAATTGATTCTAATTCATATGCCATGTGCATTCCAAACCAGAAAGTACTTTTAGATCTCTTTATTAGACTATCATTGAATCAAAATATGACAGAAGCTTCAAGAATCCTTTTTGACAGCAAATTCAATGTTATGATATTATTAGAATATATGATATTGCTGTTTCATGTATGCATTCATATGTGGTATCAAACCTAGCAGTTATGGGATAAGAAAAGATACCTTATTATGGTTAATGAAAGGTTTGTATTAGGAAGTATGTCTTTAAACTTGTAAATGGCTTGAGTCATGAGAAGAGGTGGTATACAAATAAGCATAAATAAAATAAAATACATAAGCTCCAGCTAGGGCCAAATTTGTTGAAGACTCCAAATTATATGCAGTAATTGGTGATAAAAGGGTGCATTGAACAGTTCCAATTTTTTTTTTTCAAAATGCATAAAAATTGGATCGGTGGTTCAGTTCAAGCAAGTATAAAATTATGTATTTGTTATTGTAAAAAAAAAATCTAACTTTAAATGACAAAGAAAGAGTCTTGGAGCCATGGTAAACAGCTCAATTAGAATACCACCTCAATGTCTGCTTACTGTAAAACAGTAAGTTTCATACTGGCAATCTTTAATAAAGGAATAGAAAAAACAAACTTCAGTTCTGTAATGCCTTTATAATATGCTATGACCATAATTATTGCATGCAATCCTGATCACTATTAGATCTGTGAAAAGCAAGTTACAGTGAAAGATATTTATGCCATTGAACAAATTGGATTTTCTTTCCTGAAAGAAACTACATGGTGTCATATACCATCATAAAGCATTTTGCATCACTTTAAAGCATTTCAGACAAGTGCTAAAGGAGAAAACTCCTTTCAACCTTTTTCTCAATATTAACAAAAGTGTTTCTTCTTTTAAAACCCACATTTTCCAGCAGTATTGGAGCACAGCAAAACTGAGGGCAGAAAATGTTAGGACTCTAGGTTGAAATAAATGTTAATTTTGTGTTTGTGAGATGGGCAGCTATATAAATATGCTAAATAAAATAAAAATAAATAGAACCTGAAAACACCTTACTACATCAACACTGTGAAAAGGCATTAATGCAGCGTAGAAAAAAAGAGTAAAGGTGGAAGTATGACTCATTTAATAGAAGTGTACTTTGAGACGAAATTAAATATAGCTTCATTCATGCTTCACTCTTACTAAAATAAAAGTTGTAAAAACTATTTTTGCTATTAAAATTAATTGCAGCTGCCTTTGTTTGTTACAAGTCTTAGCACTTGTACTTAGTTTCGTAGTACTTAACACTTACAGAAATGCCAGATCAGGTTGAATACGGCCTGGGAGTAGCATGATAAATTTCAGTCAAATAAGGACTTACTACTTTTCCAACCTTCCTATATACCACACAAAACTACATATGATAACGTATCACATAATCTTTAAGGTACCTCAACCCTTGTTTTTGCTGCAGAAAATTAAAAATGGCTAGCCTCTAGAAACAATCCTGCAGGTCATGTATCTTGGCAAGTGACAAATCTGATGGAAAAAGAAAATCTCATGGGTGCTCTGGAATTCTGTCACTTACCTTCTTCACAAAGTCACTGAAGAATTGCCCTAACTTTCCTCTTCAACCGACTGCAGCCTCTGGTTTATGTAGCCTCAAATTCCAATTGAAGTGATAATGAGCAAACTTATTCCTTTTGATTCATTCAGGGCAGAAAACAGGCAGGCTGCAGAGCAATGGAGAGTCCTGTAGCAAAATGCAACAACAGCATCCTCTGCTATCAGTAATATGCCTCAAATTCTAAAAATATGTACGTTGAATTATCCTGAAAATGTGAAAGGAAAATACTTTTTTCATAAGAAAATTAAAGCTGGGAATACTGAAGAGCAGATTTTGGCACAAAGTTGGTTCAATTGTTGAGCCTGTTCAGACATTAAACACTGAATAGAACACTCAACGTGGTATTGTTTTGGTTTCCATGTGACCCTTACTCAGAAGCAGCCAAAGAGCAATCTGTAGCCACGTATTACTTTATACTGAGAATCTCATCCAAAAAATTGCTCATTTCTGCTAAAGAATATATGGGAATAGCTATAAGCAGGTTCACATACAGTATGATTTACACAGTGGCTGCAGTTATTCTCTATGAGGTTAGTATTGGAAGCTGTTATAACTGTCAACAGAAACTATGATTCTTCTCTCTTCAAACCGGCACTACAAAATAAAACCTAGTTATGAGTTGATAAGAAGTAATGGTCCTTGTTGACATGACAGAGGCAGATATTCTCTGATTTTACTTTCTATCACCAGAGCACAGCAATTGAATTTGGAATACTCGTATCTGGTATGATAGGATATTTGGCTTCCTTGTTAACTTGCCAAGTGTTTATTCCAAGTTAATTCAACATCCATTAACTCTATAAATGTATCCACTAATCCTTTTTTCATGCATTGCAAGTTTCCTCAAAAATATGTCATAAACTGAATGGGAAGAGGAAAAGCATTCATTCATTCATTCATTCATTCATTCATTCATTCATTCATTCATTCATTCATTCATGGATTTCTACTCTAGCCTATCCATCTGGCAATCAAAGAAGCTTACAACAATATAAATATTAAAGTTAAATTAAAATTAATATAATTAAAATCTGGATAAAAACAAGCATTAAATAGAATAAATTAACAATTAAAGGTCTGGCAGAAAAGAGATGTTTTCACCAACTTCTTGGTGGTGAAGCACGAAGCACAATTCCTTAGAGAATTTATGCCACTGATGGAGAGCCACACAGGAAGAACCATTTCCCATGTATTGGATAGACAAACCTCCAGATGGGGGTTATCTTCAAAAGGGTCTCTCCTGTTGATTTGAGGGAACAGGCAGGTTTATTGTGGGAGAGGTACTTCAGCAAATAATCAGGCTCTAACCTGAGTAGGGCTTTAAAGATCAGTATCAAAATCTTGAATTGTGCCTGGTAGGCAATTGCTAACCAGCACAGATCTTCCAGTAAAGGAATCATGATTCCTGTAGCTTTCACCTGTCAGCAACCTATCCACAAAATTTTGTAGAAGTGCAATTTCTGGATTCTTTTAAACACAGCCTCATGTACAGTGCAATAATCTAGACTGGTTATGATGAAAATATAGATAATTATCATTAAGTCTGGTCAGTTCAGGACAAGTCACAGTTGGAGACTTCCGGGGAAGAAATGGTGAACTAAAGACAGCTCTGCTAAAAGCGGACAGCGGTCTCCGGTGGGTTTAGAGCTCTGGGAGAAGAGGGAATATCTATTTTGCTCAAACCATGGTCGGCACTTTAAGAACACTGAGTTCATACACTTCCTTTTCTAATCACTTTTGGAAATTGCTTGTTAACTGCTTTTCAGAAAATAGGAACCTTTGGATTGACAATTTTTATAGCATTGGGTGAGTTTCCTTTAATCCTCAGCAAAAAAAGTTTCAAGTACAAGTTTAAGGACTAAAAAAAAATTGCCGGGGGGAAGGGGAATAAACAGCAAAAGGATGATTAGAACTTTGATTTTGGAACGTTACAAATGGACGAAGGGTCCAGATGGTTTTGAAATTTGAAATAAGATTTTTGAATTAATTATAAGAATCCTTCCCATGGGAAAATGTTTTCATTTTGAATTTTCTTTAAAAAAAAAAAAGCATGATGGATGAGACTTTGAATGTTGGACACTAGAGGGAACCAGAAGGACCTAAAGATTACAATTGAAGGAGAAAAACACTTAAATTTAACTTACTAATACAGAATGAAGCAAAATATTTTTACATTGGACATATTGAAGGATATTTTTGAACAATGGATCCAGAAGTTAATTTTAATAGTGTCTGCCTCTATAGATAGACTGTGTTTAAAAGATGCTATGAAAGAGGAACAAGTTTTATCTGACAAGACTGAGACTAATTTGAAAGTGGATTCAAAAATGACAGGCTACAAGAATGATTTGGAAAAGATGCTACACTGGACATACAAAAGGAACCGGCTGATATCTTAATAATTAAAAGAGATATACAAATAACAACCAAGAGGGTGACCTGGATAATTTTCCTATATTGGATTTACAAAAGAGCCTTTTTAAAGCTTTGAAGAATTTTGTGAGAAGGGACAAAGAAAAAATGAAAAGAAATCAAGTTCTAGGGCATTATTTGAAGGAACTAAAGATCAAGATTGTTAAAAGGAAGGAATATAAAGTTGGCTTATTTGATCAAGGTTAAATAGATATGTTGTTATCTCACGTAACCCTTAATGGACTTTTGGTGATCAGGACTGAAACAACAAGGCTTTAAGGATTTGTTTATAGACAAGAGATGGGATATGGGAAGAAGACATCATTTGTTATATTTTAAGAGAACGTGATAAGTTACTAAAATTGTTTATACTTTGATGAAGGGTGAAGTTGTTTCTTTATATATTTTTTTACTATATTATTTTTTCTTTCTTTTTTCTTTTTCTATTTTATTCTTTTCTGCAATTCCTTTTTTCTTTTTTTCATTTTTAGTTTATCTTAATTTTTATCTTTGTAATTGTAATTTTTAATAAAATTGCTATAAAAAAAAGGACGAGTCACAGTTGGTGCTCTAACTGTAATTGTGCAAACATACTTTTTGTCATAGATGCCACTTCAAATCCAATGGCAGCTGGGGATCATGGAATATTCCCAAACTGTGTACTTGCTTCTTCTGAAAGAGTACAATCTCATCCAGACCAGGCTTTACAATTCAGGAACAAGTCTTTCCTTCCTTAACGATGAGACCAGACCTAATCAGTTTGGTAGGCAAGTAGTGGCCATATCTGGTTCACTTTTTCAGGATCTACAAGTTGAAAGGAACTGATATGAACCTAACAATTACCTATGACCTATATCAATGTTGGAGTCCAAACTGAGACTTTGTTTTCAGGAAAATAGGAGGAAAAGAACATTGTGTACACTGCCTTAAACTGTAAAAAAATAAGAGTCAGATATTAATTTAATGAATATATGTCTGCACAAGATATTGAACACTGCTGTCAGAGAGGCTCTATAAGTTCTGGATTGCCTCATCTCTGGGAGTGCAACTGTGGTAGAGTCGCAGAAACTGAACCTCTTTGCCAAATTGACAACCACACAGTAGACATTTAAATGGGCCTGAAGAAAGGCCCCATTCAATGTTCAATCCAATTTGTTGCACGAGTTACACTATTTGTGCCCTTACCCTTTGCTTCATCATTTTAACACCAAGGAGCCAGGTGAGCTCTGCAAGAACAAAGAGGACACTTAGAAGTAACAGTGCAAACCACTCAGGCCACATCTATATTCCATGAACTGGCCAGGGCTTCAAAAGCATCGCAAACAGATGAATTGCTCAAGTGCTCACTTGCCAAGCTAAAACTGACTAGAGAGTTATCTACCCATGGCAATGAAGTTACAGAAAATTCCTCCATTTTTAGGTTGCCAACACCAACCAAACAGAACACCAAATCCAATGTGTGTCCTGATGCATGTGTGGGGCCAGATATCAATTGGAACAGGTCTATGGTTGTCATGGCAGACATGAAATCATGAAACACTTCTGACTGAACATCCTTAATATGGACAATAAAATATCCAAAACAAAGTGTCCAGAAAAGTCCAATGCTACACCAGAGATCACCTAAGGTAGCGCAGGAAAAGAGATTGTTATATAGTGGGCAGATGGTATACTCTTTTCAACTATCTCGGCCACCAAAATGTAGCATCCCCAAACATTCAAAATTTTTCAAAAAGTCAAATGGAATTTCTGATCAGAGAGATGGAACTCCGCACCACCTCCCCATCCTCCAATTTTAGCCTAGCTACAATATAACTTCCCTTCATTCTCTGTTTTATTTTGTTTTATATGTTTTTCATGTATTTTACTGTTTTTAGCTTTGTTGTACACCATCCATAGTCGCCTGCGGTGGGATGGGCAGCTATATAAATTGATTGATTGATTGATTGATTGACTGACTGACTGACTGATTGATTAAATAAATAAATAAATAAATATTCTAGCAATCTGGGAAAGACTAGCCACCCCTCCTCCTTAGCCTTTGTAATGGATGCCAGTTCAGCATAATCATCCAGGATATAATCCTGGTTATTAGATGTTTTGCTAAACAACTGATCTAGCATTAAAAAGAAGAACTTTAAGTTGAAGTCTAAATGACTGTTATTACTGAAGAATTTCTTGATTAGTTTGCAATCTGAAAGGATAGAAGATCAATCTTCAGCCAACCCTACTGTTCCTGAAAGTTAGGTTGCAACCTCCCATCATATCTTTCCTGCACATTACTACCATGATAACTGTTTGCAAGCCTGTGTTCCCACTTTCCTGCCATTTTCCTAACACATCCCAGACTACCAGGCTAAATTACTAAAACCAACCAAAAAAGCAGTCCCTCATTCATTGCTTTCAATGTTCCTTCATCAGTGCAAATAGGAGGGGACACCCTAAGCAGTTTCCAGACAGGTAATCCCCTTTGGGCATGTCCCCCACCAGTGGCAGGGCTGTGGTTCTTTTACCTAAGGGCTGAGAGTAAAAGAAAGTGACCTTGATAGAAATATGCAAGAACTGTTACTCAGGTAAAGGGGACTGAACCATTTTAAGCCCTGAGAAACAACTTAATATTCAGAAGCAGCTCAGGCAGACACCTCCCTGATTCACTAGAGTATAAGAAGGAGGAGAAAGTACAGCACAGTTGGACGATTCTATTATTACAGCCAATCTAAATAAAATCTAATCTTTCTGTAGAGTTGATTTCCCAGTCTAAATGACCTAGTGGGGCTGACACTGAGGGAGTAGAGTAATGACAATTCTAGAAGCCTGGTCCTATAAGCAGAGAAGCTGGAACAGTTCTGCCTCCTTTATCTGCTTTATTGGACTTCTTAAACTCCAGTAGTATTTTTCAACTGGTGTCTCTGAAAGTGGTAGGCTGGGTACTTAATTGGGGAACACTGAGACTGTTACAGGTATCCTGAAGGCATAAGCCCTTTTATGTGCTAGCCCTAATGTAGTATATTTCTGATTTAGACTGACATTATTTGCACAAGGTCATTATGGCTTGTTCAATAACTCATGATTTAAAAAATCTGACTTGGTATTTTGTGTGAACCCAGTCACAAAATTTGAGCAAGGAACATGTGTCCAATTTCTGTAACTTGCATGTACTAACAATTCCTCTTAATATTAGTTCAAATGGCACTTTTCATCCTCTGGCAAAAAACTAAAAATCAGAGCTACAGAACATGCATTTACTGGAACATTTGCATTAAAGTAAATAGCATGTTCTTCTCTGAAGAGCAATTTATCCTTAAAGAACACACCTTTTGGGATTTCTAATAATTTCTTCATGAGAAAAACATACAAACACACCCAATTATCCTTAAAATTCAGAGCTTTAAAAGAAGTATCTTATTTTTGTAGCTGAATCAAATCAAATCAAATCAAATCAAATCAAATCAAATCAAATCAAATCAAATCATTCATTCATTCATTCATTCATTCATTCATTCATTCATTCATATTTATATAGCTGCCCATCTTAAGCAACTCTGGGCAGCTCACTTCATATTGTAATACATACTTCAATGCAATGCTTCACATTGTAATAATATTTAATTGGATTGTGCTTGGATACTATTGTGTAGGTATGGGTGTGGGTCTGTGTATACATGTATGTATATCAGTCTAGATGGAGTTTTATCATAAACTGTAGATCTGCTGTAAAGTGAAGCATTTAAAAATGCTTAAGATGTGCAAAATAATTTTAAAATATAGAAAATAATATATTTAAATTACTAAATAGCACCCACAGTTAAATCTTACTTTAACATCAGCAGTGGGCCATACCCAAGAGCAGCAGGCTAGCCTGGGAAGTGCAAGATAGGCCCTTTCGCCTGTGAATCCCTCACTACTGTTTGCTGACACCTCTCCCTGACACATTTGCAGCAGCAGTCCTATAAACAGAGCATGTGCACAGGTTACACTTAGATAGACTTTGGATTGGCTGCCTTCCTACCTGCTGGCATAGCTGGGATGTGTTGGGAGAAGAGATTGATACCAGAGCCTTCCGTTTCTACTGCTTGAAGCAGCTACCTGGCTCTGCTGAACTTTAGAACCAGACCCTGTATTTGATATGGGTAGTAACAACTGAAACACCAGCTTTTACTTTGAATTAATTTTGGACTCCAGAACACTCCATGGGAGGAGGCCCTATGGTTCACCATGTGAAATTACCAGATGGATTACTATTTCATCCAATAAATTGGATAAAAGTATATATTAGATTAAATAATTAAAACATAAAAATAGAAGGGAGTCTTAAATGAAAATGCCCCAAGCCTCTTCAAAGACCCTGTGCATAGTTCCAGTTTATATATTAAACACTGTTCCTGCTGTTTTGCTCATAGCCTTGGCTTTGGAGCATCAGATGAGCAATGATCCCATCACTCTTACTTCTTCCACAATTATTGCTAGTGTGCAATAAGGGGGCAAATTGATTCTGATCGGATGTATTGTGGCCTCTCAGCCATGGCAATATCATCACTCAGCCTAGATAAAACCTTAATCGAACTTAAACAGAAAATCTACAAAATGACAGGGTCAAAATCATCCATCCCATATGGCACAATTGCAAGTTCTCCGTGGATGATTCCTAGGTATCTCTACAATATCCTACATATTCCATATAGGAGACTTTACCCTGGCTCAAATTGGCATACCACCTATTACAGATACTATAAAAATGTACTAGTCTCCCATATAACAAACATCTTTGTGTCTGCTCAGATACAGAAGTTAAATCAGTAGCCCATGTATTGTTTACACTGCCCATTGTACCACCCACGTCACCTGGCACTCATAAATCTGATTGTCAGAAATTTTAGTTGTCTCTTTAATCAAGAAATCACAATCTTCCTTCTGCTAGACTTAACTTGGACAATCACTATGAAAGTTGCCAAGTTTCTAGCAATAGCTATGGCTTGCAGAAGCCAGTCGATATCCTTTTCTCATTATTGTTTCAGTTCTTGTTTCCTGTACTTTAAATGATTTTGTACTTGTGTTTTATTGGTTTGAGACTGTAAATAAATAATATGCTGGTTTGATAATAAAACAAATAGGAGGAGAGACTAGAAGACAGGTTGAGAACAAGCAGTTCATAACAATAGCAGAAACTAAAAATCATTCTAAGGAATTTCGGTGATTGTGAGGAATCCCAGCATAGCTAGCTTTATGATAGTTTGACTACTGGTCCATGTTAGTGCTGTTTCCAAATCTGCCTTCCAATTTCTTACAGATTTCTTTCAGTTGTGTCAGAGGCTTCTGTTTTCCCACCTTATTCTTTAGCTTTTTGGGTGGTGCCTTTAAGCGTTCTAGAGATGGTAGAGGTGACTGCTGCCAGAATTGTTTTTCTCTTTCTCATCTTTCCATTACTCTGCAGCCTTCCTGGCTGTCCAGGATCTGGGGGGAAAAAAATAAAAACAGAAGATGTTCCCACATTATGCTTTTCCTTGGGATTTATCTGAAATGCAGGAAGCAAGGGAAGCTGCAAAGTATTGAAGAGATTATTGTATCAGGAAAGGGAAGCCATTTGCACTCTCTATTCTCTTTTGAATGCAATTTCATACAGAAATTCTCTTCTCAGTGTGAATGAGAACTGGTAAGAAAATGTACAGAATAATTTTTCTGATGGTCCCAGTCCTTGTCACCTGCTACTGTCAGTTAATGCACACTTGTAAAAGCTATGAGATTTTTACCTTGTAGAGAGATGAAGTATTGTAGTCATGGACTTCATCTGCTCAGACAGAACACTTTCTTAGTGATAAAAAGGGATGCAGAAATTGTTCTTACTGTATGGATTTGATAAGGACCTCGTGAAGGAAAAATTATTCCCCAAATCATATTCAGTTATTAGATGATAGACAATACTGTTATTCAGTGCTGAATTGGTGAGTAATATCAACATTTCTTATTTTATAACATTTCTTACTCTCTGTAAACCGAGAAACTTATGTTACTAAAAAGAAAGGAGAAGCTTTATAATACACACACACACACACATACACATATACCCATACACATATACTGTACATACAGACTTCTGGTGAGGAATGGCGAACTGATGCCGTGCATTCTGCAGGAGACATTGAGCCCAAAAGGCAGCTGGATGCAGGATCCAGACCGCTGATAATTTTCTCTGGATAAAAGAGAGATCTTGAGATTACCCTCATGCATTCCAGACAGATGGTTTTTTTGTGAGTCAAAAGCAGAAACTGATGTTTTTGCAATTGCTTGCAATCAGCTGGGAGTCGTGGGTTTCATTGTGCTCTGAGCTGTTAATGTAGCCTTTTCATGGACTCAAAGTTCATCCAAATCTCATCTTTTTAATCACCTTGGAGTTTAATTTTTTCCTTACTGTTTCTTTAAGATTGAAAACCTTCAGAATTGCAAGTTGGGCATTTGCTGGGTGAGTCTCTCTTCAATCCGTTTAAAAAAAGAAAGAAAACTACATATTTCCAGCTTTGTAAGATCGTTATTTTTTGCAATATATAACAAAAGGGGGACTATAGTGTTGTTTTTTGGAAAGTTATTAATGCTAAGGCTTTGGATGAAATTTATTTAAAGAAAGACTTGGAAGTTAATTAAAAAGATCCTCTTGTGTGGGAAAAAAATTCATGTGGACCTAATAACAAAGCTTTGAAGGTTAATCACTACAGAGCACAGATGGCTACTTTAAAGGAAACGTTTTATAAGCTGGCTCAAGAAGTGCTTGGACTATTTAACCCTATACTGGAACCAAAGTTGTTACTGAAGAGAAACAATTCCCTTAGAGGATAACCAAAATGGGTTTTAAGGTGGACTTAAAAATTATAACCTGTAAGAAAGAGATGTAAATATTGAATTTACAAATGGAATTGGATGATCATTTAAAAGTTTAAGAAGATATGCAAATAATGTATCAAAAGAGGGATGTGGATTACCTGTTTAAATTGGAATATAAGAGACTTACTGGAGTGGCTACATTGAAATTATATACACACTTTGATAATGATAAGGATTTCGAGAGAAGAGACAAGGATAGTAGAAGAAAGCAGATGTTAGAATTATCTATGGGATTCAAGGACTGATGGGAGGAGGAAGAAAAAAATACAAAACTGGTTTATTTGATTATGGTTAAGTAATGGGTTGCTATCTTTGGTGATGTTTAATGGTTACTTTGGAGAGTTCTTTTTTGGAAATGTTTAATCGGGTATAATGAATTAGTTTGTAATATCTATGTTACTATTTTTGGTATATAAATAGGGGACTATTATTTCTGGTAATGTTTAACAGCTTTTCTGTAATGTTTAATTGTTAATTGGGATTAGATTTTGATTATAAAGAGGGATTAGGGGATTATGTTTAAATTGAAAGGGGGACTAGTGCTTATGTTGTTAGTTATGTCTGCTAATTTTTACACCTTTTGTTGATTGATAAGGAGAGCTGAAGATTTAGAGATGGGTCTATAGAAAATGGGCTAAAGTATGGAATGAAGATGTAATAGATAGTATTTTAAGAGACAGTGATAAGTTGTTATATTGAATATACTTGCTGGAGATGAAGGGGGAAGTTTCTTCTTATCTTTTTTGGGGGGGGTTCTCTGCACTTTCTTAATATTTTTTTTCTTTTAATGTATTTTTGTATTAGGTTTTTGTATTAGTTTTATCTGTTTTATATAATCTTTAAGAACATCATTGGGAAAAAAAACATATACTGTACATACACACACATGAATATATACAAATTCAAATGTTAACCAATAATCTTCAACGGTCTGCTCGTTTGCAAAAGATAAAATAAACAATGCATAAAAAGTTACAGACTCAAATTTAACAGGAATTTATTCTCAAAGCTGTACAGATAGTTCTCAACTTACTACAACAATTGGAACCAAAATTGCTGTTGCTAAGGGATGCCATCGTTAAGCACAACCACAACGCTTAGTGATGGCAATCCCTGCAATCCCAGTTGCCATCCTTAACCAAATCCCATGGTTGTTAGGCGAGGCAATTTCCTGCCAGCTTCCCACAACCTAGTCAGTGGGGAAGCCAGCAAGAAATTGCAAGTCCAAGGTGGCTCACAAGCAGGCCAGCAAGCAAGTAAGTGGCTGCTGTTGGATGGGGAGGGCACAAGGGGTGCGCGAGGCAGGGGCAGTGAGAGCCAGCGAAAGTGTACGGGATGCACGAGAGTATGAGGGAGGCACAGCGAGGGTCAGGGAGGGTGTGTGAGGGTGCAAGGGAGATGCAGCAAGGGCTGGGGAGGGTGCTTGGGGGTGCATGACGATGCAAGAGAGGTGCAGGGAGACTTACCCCAGCAATTTGTAACCTTCGCTGCCAGCTTTCCCACTGACTTTCTGGGGAAGCCAGGAGGAAAGCCGCAAATGGCAATCATGTGATTGTGGGGTGCTGCAACAGGTCATAAGTGCGAGCCAGTTTCCAAGTGCCCCGATCATGATCATGTAACTTCGAATGGTTGCTGAATGAATTGTCGTAAGTCAAGAACTATCTGTAGTGTCATTTCAGTTTAGAGTTTGATTCTGGATATTATGAATGATGCCAACCTTTCATATTGCTTGCAGTAAATAAATTAACAAAAAAACCCATCAAACTAGAGGATGCAGAACCTAATAATAATAAATGGAAGTAGTGGTTACAGCAGCAACAACAACCCAAATAAGAACAATTTGAACAAAACAACAAACAGGTTTCAGGCCTGGTTATGGAACGGAAACGGCACTGGTCGCACTTATGGATGATCTCTGGTGGGAGCGGGATGGTGGAGTGCGACCATCCTTGCTCTCCTTGATCTCTCAGAGGCTTTCGATACCGTTGACCACGGTATCCTGTTGGGACGACTCAGGAAATCGGGAGTGAGCAGCACGGTCTTGTGCTGGTTCACCTCCTTTCTTCAGAGCCGATCCCAATCAGTGGTGATAGGGAGCGAGAGGTCCCATCCTCGGCCCCTTCTTTGTGGGGTGCCGCAGGGTTCAGTTCTCTCTCTGCTCCTTTTCAACATCTACATGAAACTGCTGGGTGAGATCATTTGCCATCATGCTGATGATACTCAATTATACATCTCCATCCCAGGTAAGGTAAGTGATGCCGTGACCACCCTTTCACAGTGCCTGGAGGCTATAAGGGTCTGGATGGGGAACAACAGGCTTCAGCTGAACCCTGGTAAGACAGAGTGGCTGTGGGTTAATGACACCTCTGTATCTGGGACTTTGTCATCTATGGTTCTGGATGTGGTAGCACTGCCCCAGACAGACCCAGTGCGTAATTTGGGGGTCCTCCTGGACTCACGGCTCCTGCTCAAAGAGCAGGTGGCAGCCATGGCCAGGAGGGCCTTTGCACAACTTCAGGTTGTGCATCAGTTACACCCTTTCCTGGATCAGGATGCCCTTCAGGCAGTCACTCATGCCCTTGTTATCTCCCAGATAGACTACTGCAATGCGCTCTACATGGGGCTACCCTTGAAGAGTATCCAGAAGCTACAGCTGGTCCAGAATGCAGCCACGCAAGCTATTTTTGGAGCCCCAAGAAGGACTCATATAACACCGTTGCTCCACGAGGTGCACTGGGTACCAGTTTGCTTCCAGGTTCAGTTCAAGATGTTGGTTATCACCTTTAAAGTCCTACATGGCATGGGACCAGGTTACCTGAGGGACCACCTCTTCCCCATGACTTCAACCCATCCCACCCGACCATGCAGAAAGGGCATGCTCCAGACCCCCTCGGTAAAAGAGCTCTGACTAGCAGGGTCCAGAAGGCGGGCCTTTTCTGCTGTAGCCCCCACCCTTTGGAATATCTTGCCCCCGGAGGTGAGATTGGCCCCCTCACTTCTGGCCTTCCAGAAGGATTTGAAGACCTGGCTCTGCCATCCCGCCTGGGGTGGGGAGGGAAGACGTCAGGTGTGGGGATGGCTAGCCCCTTAGAGGCCTGGTGTTTGCTACTCTGAACCATTGGCCTCCCGGACTCTTTCTTTTTTAGTAATTGTTTTGTACAGGTCTTAGGTTTTATGTAACTATATATTTATTTACTGTTTTAATGAGTTGTGAGCCACCCAGAGTCCCCCATTAGGGGGAGATGGGCAGGGATAAGTTTAATAAATAAATAAATAAATAAAATGGGAAAAAACAGAAAATAACCAAAACAGATTTCACAGTACTCAGGGATTATTAATATAACCTTCAAAATTTTATACTCTTTAAAATTGTTTAGAATACAGCTAATATTCTGATTTGTACAGTGCAACATCATAATTTTTCCAACTGAAATCCAGAGCACACAGCATTGAACAAGTTCATTGTATAATTCCGGTGAGGTTGTTTTGAGCAAGGTCCTATATATTTGCTGCTCACCATGGCCAATCCTTTCAATTCCCAGTTCTTCTCTTCTTATCACACCTTTCCAAAGTTATGCATTGTGAACAGGCAAAGCACAACAGTCAAGACAGGCAGTATAACAATCCTAAGTTTCCAGCTCACTGGCATTAGGCTTGTCAACATATGTGAGCTCTCTGTGGTCAACAAGAACTCTGGGATGTTGTCATTTATTCTTCCTAGCTTTGGGGTTAGTGGGATAATACATTTTCCAGAGCAACCCCTTGGCAGAAAGAGCTCAAGATGCAGAAAAGGCTTAAAAGGAAATTCTGGCTGTCTCAAAATTGGGTCAACAGATAAGACATAAAAGTAATGAGTAAATTTGGAAGAAGAGTTGGACTACATTCATACTATATTTTTGAACTGAGTTGCCCAGTATTTGTTGATCTTCTCAACACAAAGCATATACTAACTTTTTCATTTCTGTGCAGATGGGAAGATGTAAAGTTTCAGCAAAAATACTAGACAACCTGCATGGCAGGAAAAGAAACATTTAAAAAATAAGAAAGCTTGGATATGATCTTTTGAATGTGCTTTTTTGTGAGCAAATGCACTTATAACACAACTCTATACAGTTCTAATCAGAAATATGTCCCACTGAGTTAAAGAAGACTTACTGCCAGGTAAGAGTATATAGGATTATGGAATCTTAAAAGTTAGGGCTTTATTGTATATAATCTCTACTAAATTCAACAGGATTTAGTTCATATAATAAATTTGTATATCCTTTGGGCTGTGATGAATTTATTAACACTGCAATCTTATTCATTTCTACTGAGAAATACATCTTCAGAAATCAAAGGATCTGGAATACAGTAAATAAATCTCTGAGTTCAGTGGGCTTACTCTCAGAAATGTGAGGAAAACGCTGCTATTTTTACTATATTTATTTTATATAATCAGAATAAGTCATTGCAATTCTGCCTATAATTCTTATCAATCATTAATGAAAAAGTTATAATGAGTTATATTCCCAACATTTTTCAACATACCTGTGTAACATCCTGAATGAAACAACCACATCCTGCATTGCCTTTAACTTGGATATATAAGCAGATCTTCTATGGCCATTTTCCTCTAAACAGATTCACTCTATTCACTCCGATAGATCATTCATTATATTTGTGCTTTCTGTATAGTGAAAAAGATACAATTTGTAAAAGAGATTTCTGATAACTTTTCTTTCACTTACCAAATATTGTTTTTTTTAAATCAAGTGATAAAAGTTGTGTTTTGCCACAAACATGACAGTGCTATCTGAAAAGGAACAAGTCAGGCCTAGTTCCTATGCCTCCAAATACAGTGATCTGGATTTTGGATGCTTGCAAAATGTTCGCGAAGGTTGAAAGATCAAAATAAATGTTTGAAAAGCTCATATGGATGAAGTGTCATTCATCTTCTGACAGTTCCTCTCGTCTATCCAAGCACAAGAAGCAAAACTTGCAGAAAAGAGGAAATAGAAATGTACAGTAAAAGTTTTTCATTTGTTAGAAATTACAGGTAGTCCTCTGTTAACGACCACTCTTTCAGTGTCTGTTTGAAGTTACAACGGCACTGATCAAGTGGTGGTTACGACCTGTCCTTGAAGTTCCAGCTATCCCAGCATCCCCGTGGTCACATGATCGTGATATGGGCGCTTGGCAACTGACTCACATTTAGGATGGTTGTGGTGTCCCACAGTCACATGATCACAATTTGCAATCTTCCCTGCCGGCTTCCCACAAGCAAAGTCAATAGAGAAGCCGGCAGGGAAGGTCACAAGTTGCTTGGGTAAGTCTCTCCCAGCCATGTACCCTTCCCAAGTCTTGTTGCACTCGCGCTGCCCCTCCCTAGCCACTCTACTAAAATGAGATGAACTCTCCTAGAAACCTTCCTAAATAACAAAAACAAAACCTGGAAAACAAAAATAACGCAAGTAAAAATGTGCAGCACTGAATTCAAAAGAAGGTACCCAATGCAATATAATTGCAAGTCTGCCTGACCAAAAGAAATTTCTCAAAAATCTTGCCCTGGCAAAAAAAAAAGGGGGGGGGAATAAATCAGTTGCATAAGCAGAACCATCTACTGAATGAACAGCTTCATCTAGAGGAAAGTGAAAAGTCCGTATAATATACAAGATCTAGATTCTGCTTTGGACTTCTCTTGGGTTATGTAAATATATCTTGTTCAAGTTGTTGTTTGTTAACTAGACCATAGGGAAGTGTAAATGCTTGTGCAAGCAGGACTGTGAAACAGCAGCAATATGTTTAGGTATTATGTATGTGGTTTCTAAATAGTCAAACATAGCCTCTCCTGAGACAAATTTTCTCGGTAAATATACAGATGAAATAGAAAGAAAAAAAAAACAAGTAGAATTCAGGACACTTTTGTGACTTTTGACAACACCACAGAAGATGAACTACAGAAATAGCTTAGTAAGTATACAGCAAATATTAGCTGCGCAGTTCATCTGTGCAGATGGCATCTGTTTCTACTTAGTTGTCAAACTAAAAAGTAGTACAAATACATAACAACAAACTCTACTGAAATCAGTGAGATCAGGCTTATTCATCAGTAACAGATTAGCACCTTCACAAAACTCTTCTGTCACTTGAAAATCATGAACCATAGGTCCTTTCTAAGGGACAATAGCAACCAGGTCTGACATATTTGGTTTTTATGAGAAAAATGTTTTATTATACAAGTATATAGAAAATATACTTGATGTTTACTGACTAAAGGAATGTGATTTTTTATTTGTATCACTTTCAGATTGTATCTTGCCATATTTCTAAGAGTTTGTTCACTATTCTAATCTTAATTTCTATAGTTACATTTCAGCTTTTAATTTGAATCTCTTTCTCTCTCTGTCATTATCAGCATCTTTCTCCACCCAACCCCTGAGTTTTTCACAACACCTCTCCTGTTTTCACTCATTCATAATCTATCTCTTCATAAAATTTTCTTTAATGTTAATCTCCAGACTTCCTAGAAGCTCTGGCTCATATGATCCCTGGTAAATAAAGTTGGGAATCATCATTCAACATCTAGAGGGTCAGAGAATTTGGAACTGGCAAATCAAAATGCTTTCATGTTATATGTCTGAAACTTGGCCAGTTCTGAAACTAAAAATCTCTCAGGCAGTGATTCAAGGACAAATGCATTGATAAGCTTTGTTTATTGCAAGAATTGGAAAAAAATCATTTAAGAAGAAATCTATCAACTCCCAAAAGTGAAATATAAGCCCTATTAGTAATGAAAGAATGGTTCAATTCTTGTACTTTTTTTCCTGCCTGCGGTACCTAAGAAGCTGAGACTTCTTACTTTTGGATGGGAGAAGCAGGTGACACCTGTCCCTTGTTGCTGTAATGAATCATTCTGGTCTCAGGCTAATGCTTCTGATCTTACTAGACCTAGTTCTCACACCACGTTCATCCATTGGATCTTGTTCCCTGTGGATCCAATCTACAAATCTATGCAAACATTCATATTTACTTGTACTTTACCATATTTTAGAAACATGGAATCCAAAAGAAAATTAAGTTTAAATCTGTGAAATGGTTCTGAACCAGTCATTACCAGTGTATACAAAAATTGAACTCTACAAACATGAACTCTCCAGATATGCTTGGGGGTTTGGGCGGGGTGCATGAAGGAATACAAAGAGGAGGGCATCCTGTACTGAAATGTTCACAGTAATTACAATATTCATTTATAAATTAATTGTCTCACTCCAAATATTCTTGGCAGTGTATAATTTAAGTCAAAATACAAAATAACTACATCAAAAAAAAACCCCACAACCTTTTTTATTTTATCTTCTTTGTTTCAATATCTAAGGCCACACATTTTCCAAGCAATACTGAGCATCTTTTAAGAGGGTTAAAAAGTTCAACGTAAGAAAAACAAAAAAATCATGGGAAAAAAACCCAATAAATATAACAAACAATATTTAGGAGAGATCTTATTCTAGTTGCTCTTATTCTGTAACTATATTCTGAAACAAAAACTCCTATGCATTTAACAAGCAGAAACAAGCAGCTTACATTTATGTTGTTCTATTATCATACCAGCACTGCAACCTGCAGGCAAATGCAAGTTGATATTTCCCTTGCAATTGCAACTGTCAGGGTGCAAGAGCACCCATCAAGATTCGGCTTTTAGCAATTGCTTCCAGCCAATTGATCTCTGATTGATAGAATCAGAAACACGGAATTAGATAAACTAACAGCCAATCTAAATAATTAGGCTAGGCCTAGGTAGATATTTATGAACAGGGTTTAGATGCAGATGGGGACGAGCAACTCTTGCTTATTTACATCACTGTATTTGGCAACAAGATGTTCAGAGTTCCACCTGCATCTACTTTTCTATTGATTATACACCTGACACTGTGCAATTGCAAGCGACAAGGACACTACAGAATCTGTAATGTCAGGGTACACTACCTCTTATCAGTTAGCAACCTAGGATCTTGTCAGGAGAGCATTCTACACTGCAGCCAGGTGCTCCATCAATTGTTTGGCTGAAGTTCATTTTAATCAGCAAAAATAGGATGTGATCATTTCTAGCATCCCTGTGGCACAATTGAAGGTCATCCATTTGGTGGGAAGCTGATTGTTCTGGCTTTCTCTTCTGCAGAGTAATGAAACTATAGTTGAGGATGCTATGAAGAGTCATTAAATGGGAAAGTGGTTATAACAGAGTGCTATACTATAATAAAAATGGGAAGAAATGCATTTAGTTTATATTTGTTTCACAGTAATACACAAACTGGTATTTTGTTATCATGAGTTACCATTCTCTGAATTTCACAGTGCAGTTTGCAAGCAGTAACAAAATGTACGTTAGGTAAACTTATCCAAAAAATGTATATACATGAAAATATTTCAGGAAATACATTTTGTTATGGAAATTATCTGCAAAACTAGATAAAATTGCAAACTAAAATGCATGTCTTTGAGAACATACATACAAATGTTAGTTAGTTGAGGGGAAGGGTTAAAAAACACCTCAACAAAGCAAAACTGGCATATTTATAAAAAGCAGAAACTAAGAAACTAAATATCACTTATTAATAAAAATGAGTATCTGAGAGAAACTGAGACTGAATCTAAACTAGAATAATTCTGACAGAATTATTAGAAGCAACATTTTTATATAAAGTTCCATTTCTAATACTTAATTCTTATAGAATATTTTGGTCAAAATGCTAAAAACAAAACAGGTTAATAGAATATTAAGAATCTTCAGCAGAATTATACTTTTACTGTTAATTAACCCTCCAAATGTTAAAGTAATGTTATATTACAATTTACTACAGTTTAGAAAAAAATTAGTAAAAAAATTAGTTTTTAAAGATAACCATGTTTCAAGATTAAGATGTTATTCTTCCTATTCTTATTAATATTAGTTCAATATCTTAGCATCTATACATTGATATGTCACTAGTCACTTTTAACAGGGGGCCTAGGAAACAGCTAAGGAAATCAGAAAGGAAATAACTAAATTATTGGTGCAATTTCTTTCTCATTTCTTTTGGAAATGAGAGGCAGTGGCATCACTACTGGAAAAAGTTCAAAAGGAATGATATATTCTCTTAGGATTTAACTGAAGCATGTAAAGCCAGAGAGGCTGCATCCCACCGCAAAAGTGTGTAACAAAAGGAAGGATATTCACACATAGCAATTGGTCATCTGCAAGAACACCATTCTTCACCCATGAGCATTTTGTCTAAATATTCTTCTCTTCTGAAAGCAAAGCCAGTGAAAAGAGATGCAAAATGCAGGGGAAATTCTCTGCCCAGCATTAGTTTTTAAGATGGAAAGAAGTCCATGGGAGAATATGTACAACAAGCCAAGAACTGTAGTTGGAGAAAGAAACATCAATAACTTGTGCTATGCTGATTATACTATTGTGATAGCTGAAAATGCAAATAATCTGGAAGTTCTAATAATGCAAAGTTAAGGAACACAGTGAAAAAATGTGCCTAGGATTAAATATAAGTAAGACCAAACTAATGACAACAGGTACAGCAACCAGCCCTAGAACAGACAATGAAGATTAAGAAGTGGTGGAAAGCTTCTGACTTTTAGGATTGACTATCAATAGTAAAAGAACAAGCAGTCAAAAAATATGACACAGACTAGCACTTGATAGAATAACAATGAAAGCCATGGAAAGATAGTCAGATGTTGTGATGTTTTCATCTATACCTACAAAGATCAGAATCACGCAGGCAACAGTTCTCTTGTGACACTCTATAGAAGTGAAAGTTAGACTTTGAAAAAGCAGGGTAGAAAGAG